>NC_091195.1:16819719-17094583 GCF_040958095.1 Procambarus clarkii | reverse complement strand
TAAGGTGGGCGTGGAAGGGCTGGGTTAGGATATAAGGTGGGCGTGGAAGGGCCGGGTTAGGATATAAGGTGGGCGTGGAAGGGCTGGGTTAGGATATAAGGTGGGCGTGGAAGGGCCGGGTTAGGATATAAGGTGGGCGTGGAAGGGCTGGGTTAGGATATAAGGTGGGCGTGGAAGGGCCGGGTTAGGATATAAGGTGGGCGTGGAAGGGCTGGGTTAGGATATAAGGTGGGCGTGGAAGGGCTGGGTTAGGATATAAGGTGGGCGTGGAAGGGCTGGGGCAGGATATAAGGTGGGCGTGGAAGGGCTGGGTCAGGATATAAGGTGGGCGTGGAAGGGCTGGGTTAGGATATAAGGTGGGCGTGGAAGGGCCGGGTTAGGATATAAGGTGGGCGTGGAAGGGCTGGGTTAGGATATAAGGTGGGCGTGGAAGGGCTGGGTTAGGATATAAGGTGGGCGTGGAAGGGCTGGGTTAGGATATAAGGTAGGCGTGGAAGGGCCGGGTTAGGATATAAGGTGGGCGTGGAAGGGCTGGGTTAGGATATAAGGTGGGCGTGGAAGGGCCGGGTTAGGATATAAGGTAGGCATGGAAGGGCCGGGTTAGGATATAAGGTGGGCGTGGAAGGGCTGGGTTAGGATATAAGGTGGGCGTGGAAGAGATATTGGGTGACCCAACATGTCGGTGGTGGAGGAGTTGGTTGTCTCACCTCACCACAGTGGTGTTGTCTGGGGGTCTGAGCTTGGTCCACAACTGTCACGGTGGTGCCGGGTTGTAGGTGGTGCCACAAGTCAGGTTATTATGGTTGTGGTGGTTGTGGGGCTCAAGAGAGAGAGAGAGAGAGAGTGTGAGAGGCCGGCGTCCAACACTCTTAATGTCTGCCGTAAACACTCACCCAACACTACCAGCCTATAACATCTCCTCAACTACAACTAGCATCACAACTCTTTATTATAACCTTTACAAACCCACTACAACCCATATATATTATATCTACCAGTAACTAAGCTAACTTATATTATTATTGCCTTTTTACTTCCATTATATATGAAACTACCGTATCCCCCATTCCCGCTACTCTGAAATATTACCATTAAAAATATTGTTAAATATAATTGCAAACGCTATGCACTTATGAATTAATTGTCTAATTAATTATCAGAATTGTACATTAAAATTCTTAATTAGATTGTCGTGAGCGCTTTGAAGTGCGTATATCAGTGACAAATGTATGAACAACGGTTTTGTATTAAATTAATTACCATTTCATATTTTAGTCAGTTTTTTAACCAGCTCATGTTTACACAGCAATAGATAATTAATTCATAAGTGTATAGTGTTTGTAATTATAATTAATAAGATTTCTTAATGGTAATATTTAGCGGGAATGGGGGATACGGCAGTTACATATATAATGGAAGTAAAAAGGCAATAATAATATAAGTTAGCTTAGTTACTGGTAGATATAATATATATGGGTTGTAGTGGGTTTGTAAAGGTTATAATAAAGAGTTGTGATGCTAGTTGTAGTTGAGGAGATGTTATAGGCTGGTAGTGTTGGGTGAGTGTTTACGGCAGACATTAAGAGTGTTGGACGCCGGCCTCTCACACTCTCTCTCTCTCTCTCTTGAGCCCCACAACCACCACAACCATAATAACCTGACTTGTGGCACCACCTACAACCCGGCACCACCGTGACAGTTGTGGACCAAGCTCAGACCCCCAGACAACACCACTGTGGTGAGGTGAGACAACCAACTCCACCACCGACATGTTGGGTCACCCAATATCTCTTCCACGCCCACCTTATATCCTAACCCGGCCCTTCCACGCCCACCTTATATCCTAACCCGGCCCTTCCATGCCTACCTTATATCCTAACCCGGCCCTTCCACGCCCACCTTATATCCTAACCCAGCCCTTCCACGCCCACCTTATATCCTAACCCAGCCCTTCCACGCCCATGTTATATCCTAACCCAGCCCTTATACGCCCACCTTATATCCTAAACACCTTATCTTAGCACCTATATCTCTTGTAAACAAGCTCTTCTTAAGATACAAAGTGACGTGTTCGAATATCTTAAGTGTTCCGATTCTAAAAAATTAAAATTGTAGATAATTATATATATATACGTTTAAATTTTATATTAAAATAAATTGGGATTGGCATGAGTGTGCAAGTACAGTACTGTATTAGGGATGACCGGGTACCTGTCAAAAGCCAGCTATAAGGCCACCTAATGTCCCCATCTCCTTGGATGTTTTGAGCGGTGTTAATGCAAGATGCAAGTCTAGTCTGTTCTGCACCATATTGGAATCTTGCCCAACTGTTAATCCACATACAGGTATTGGATTACAAAAATGTGCGCCAATGTTGGAACAGACAAGTGCCTGCCCATACTGAGTGTTCAATGATCAATGTTTGCTGGTCCGGAGCTCAGCGAGCGATTAAAACGAGCAACTTTTATAGAACTACGTGTATATTCTGTTTTACTTAAAATATTTTTCTGGTAGAGGTTTTAATAATTTAAATAATTAATAATTATATTAATAATTATAAATAATAATAAAAATAATTTTAATTTAATATTTTTTTTTTTAATTTTATGTCCTAAGTTTAATAATTCTCACTTAGGGCTAATGTCTTCCACTAATGCTATAGCCTAACTAACATATTGCGGTTATTATCCGAGTAGGTAATTTCATCTATGGACTAGATTGTAGTGTCATTTAATTTATATACAGTTTTCCATCACTACCTTTTTTTCCAAAATATTAATAACCCTACTTTTGAAACATTGACCACAGTTTTTCATAGGTGGCCAAGAATCTGCAACTTTACCCTAAATATTGGGGACAGTATTGGGTAATGTGTAACAAGACATTAATTTATGCAACTTTGGATAATTAAAAATGTTTAGTAAAATTTGTCAATGTTTTTTGCAGGATGCCTGGATACTACGACAAAGGGGAATATGACTCGCGGGTCAGTGGTGGGAGTAGTGGCAGCCGCTACAGGTAGGGCTGTGTAGCTGTAGTATTTTAAGAATATGTTTTCTCTTGGTTTTTAAGTACAGAGTATTCTTCAAAATCCCGACCTCATATAAGACTTCCAAATAATGAGCCAAATTCACCCGGTGGGTCTTCCCTCCGAATTTCTGATCAGTGTATAAAAAATTAAGATTTCTAAGGGATTGATGAATCTGGATCTTTGCCCAACAAACACACAACAAAAGTATGAAGTTGCTACAATGTTCGAACAAGTTGTAACAATTATCTAACACAACATAAAAACTTGATAACAAGATGTAACAACTTTGTAACAAGGTGCAGATGATGAGTCATATATAGTGTGGCTGAAAATATGTTGACCAAACCACACACCAGAAGATGAAGAGTCATATATAGTGTGGCTGAAAATATGTTGACCAAACCACACACCAGAAGATGAAGAAACGACGTTTCTATCCGTCCTGGACCATTATCAAGTCGATTGTTTGGGCTTAATAGTGGTCCAGGACAGTCTGAAATGCCGTCGTCTCTTCGTCTTGTGTGGTGTGGTCATCATTGTAACAAAGTAATAATGCTGACTGTTATGTTTAGTGTTTGCAGGGTGGTTTATCAACACTTTGGCATTGTGGCTTGACCATAAATGCTCGATGATGTCCTAAAATGTTTATACAGCATTTTTTAAGTTTCCAGAGTATTTTTTTGCGTGATAAGTATAAATTTATGTGTAAATGTTGGCAGATTGTTTTAGATAAAAAGATGTAATAGAAAGAGATAGTGATAATAGGTTCAGTGTAACAGTACTAAAAATATGAACGTTTATGAACATTTCAACGTTCCTCGTTTGTTGTCGACATTAAAAACAAGATGGATATGTGCACACATGTCTACATAGCTATAAATAGAAAATAAACGGCTCGTACTTTTCTGTCCTGTAATTTGCAAAGCGGATAAAATGTGGCGGCAGAGCAGTTATCGTCTTGAGTAGTTGTTGGGGTGTTGATGGAGGTGATCTCTGGTTGATCACTTGATGATCTCTACCCCACACCAAGCGCATGTATTTCAAGTTTCATCGAAGGGCAAATAAAATTGTTTAGGGGTTTTTCGGGAATTCCTAGATCGATTGACGTATTTTGGTGTCATTGAAATGTTGACAGTGTACTCTGTATTGCCAATAATGCAAAAAAACATCCAAAGCTTTCAACATAATAGTGTTATTTTTTTCTATTTTTGCTAATACTGTATTGATATTTTAATTGCAAATAAATATTTAAAATATTGCATTTATATTTTATAAATGTTTTCTTAAGCTTGTATTTTAGGAATTCCATAAAACATTGGTGATGTTACTGCAAATACAAACATTTGACACACTGTTGAGTATTAATACAGTATTGTATAAGCATTAAGGATACTCATTATTACACAGCTTATAATGAAACAAACATCTTGAATTAAAAAAAATTGTGATCTTGAATTTAATCCAGTATTTTGAGATGTTGTCGACCATAGAGCATGTCATGACTCACAGTACAGGTGACCTGGTGCCTAAGTATAGTATGGGCAACTATTGAAATATGTTTAATAATTGCTTAATTTCTGTAATGTTCGTTATATTACGAGCATATCACACAAGTTTATACCGCGGTTAACTATGTGGGGAGTGGATGAAGTGCCCAGTTCCAGGGTGTCTGCACATTCTAGTATCATGTTATAAAGCAATGTTTCTTTTTTACTGCAAAAGTTAGACATGAATCTATACTGTATATTGTATTATTTTGTATCCACTATGAACTACATTAATGTGTGTCCGGAGACTGATGACATTGCCCTACTCATTACAACAAGATTTGTGCACAGATCTCTTCTTTTTATTTAATTTTAATTTTATGTACTGTGTTTTATTATTAGTACATGTATAGAAACTAATTCTTCGCACAATTTGGTAATTTGCAGAGGACGAGGTCGAGGACGTGGCAACTACAGCTGGGGAAGTAGAGGCAGCAGTGCTGGAGGTGGTGGAAGGGGCTATAACCGAGGCGGTGGAAGTGCCTACAACAGTGGCAGATACCGTGGTGGTGGCGGTGGCGGACACGGCGCTTCCGGTGGTTACAGAGAGTCTGGTGGTCATGACAGGTAAGTGTATCTGGGTACTGGGATAGTGGTAGACACGGAGCTTGCAATGGTTAGGGTGAGTCCGGTGGTCATGACGGGTAAGTGTATCTGGGTACTGTGATGATGGTAGACACGGAGCTTCCGGTGGTTACAGAGAGTCTGGTGATCATAAGGCATTTTATAATGCAATAAGTATAAAATTAAATATATTGACAATCTTCTTGAATTTGCAGATACCACGAGTCTCGGAGATCAAGTTCACAGATGGACGAGTGGGAGGACATGGGGCCAAGAGAGTCATCTTCCGGTTATTCATCTCGCATGCACTCTCATGGGGCAATGTCTAGCGGAGGCGGCACGTCGGATCTGATCGGCTCCCTCAGTCAGCTCAGTCGAATGGGAAATGACAGATCCAAGCTGGCTCTGAATATCTTGAATGCTGTTTTGTCTACAGTAAGTATGCTGTATTGAAGAAGCACTAACAAGTACTTCAATGTTTCACATCAAACAATTGGCCTGATGATTCATGGATGGGTGTCTTTGGTAATGGGCATATGGGAAGGCATGCAAGTTTACTGTTTTTTCACCGTTTTTCACATCAAGAGGCCTGGGGGGGATGTTATATATACCAACCTGGGGTGAAGGATATTTAAAACCAAATTCTATGGCTTATTTTCATTTCCAGTAGCAGGGATTTTTGTTAACTAAAATATAGATTTTCGTTGAAAATAAGGTTTCCAGCTTGGAAGCATGGGAAATATTGTGGACGAGATGAAATCCTTTCACAGACAGGCTCTCCTAGGCTCTTCATGTGATTGGTTGAAATACAAATTTTGCTCGGTAAAATCAGCCCACAGAGCATGATGTAATGATCTGTGGAGACCATAGCTTCTCCCCTTTCCCTTTTTCCCCTTCCCTTCCCTTCCCTTCCCTTCCCTTCCCTTCTCTTTTCTCGTTCTCCTCCCTTGTTTTCCAAGGGAGGGAATAGTTTTTATACTTGGGATAGTTTTATTCAATTATTTTATTGAATAAAAAGTAAATGTAGTCACCGATAAATGTGATTTATTAGTAAGTTGTGTAAAAGATTTTGAAATTTACAATTATTAATGACATTCGTGATTTAGGATTCGTCAGTTGGAGAAAGCCTTGATGATTGGGACGATGGACCTCCTGCCAGGAAAAGACGCATGGATTGGGTATGTATGTGTGCGGTTATACTATGATCCGTCAGTGATGCTTATAATGGAGTTTCTAAATTTAGGCATGGAGTTATATAATATGGATTTTGCATGTTTTAAAGTACATCATAAGCAAGCTTATCCAGACTATATGGGAAGGACCCTGCTTGATGCCTGCTTGGTATCCATTGCCGGATAAGCAGAATTTTTACAGGGGAAGTCTAAAAATGACCATATTCGCAATTTTTTGTACCACTACCAACATAATTTTAATTTCCACACACACACACTGCAAATAAAAAATATAATTTAAGAGAAACTAAATCTTATTTTTATTGTACAGTATTTTCTCGTTTGATATTATAAATCTCGAAATGGGTAATTCGTGAAAATTCACGCAGCCTAATCTTCGGTAATCTAGATTTCTTTCTGAAGTACAGTAGTAGTTTGGCAAAATTATCTGGACACTATTTTGACCAGATAACCCAAATATTTGATTTAGCTGAATTCGGATAAGCGAGTGCATACAGTACTGTTTATGCTTGGTAATTGGAACCATCTGAGTTAGCCTGAATTAGCTGAATTTTTACTGGTAAAATCCAAAAATGAACATTCATAATTTTTTGTACCAGAACCAACATAATTTCTAATTCATATTTCCACATGTTCCACATGCAATAAACCTAAATTTACATGGTTATAAGAGGATATTTACATAAAGTACATACAGTACTCGAATAATTTTTGACAAATTTAAATTTTGGTGGAGTTCATTGGCTTGCTCAAAGAAAGGCTTCAAATGTTGTTAAATGACATAACCTAACCTGTTATAGCACATCAATAACTAACTACAGTACTACAGTACATGAGCTAGTAGTTATGTATCCCTTGTATTTATGCTTACATTTGCATTTATCAGAAACAGTACTCACACCTGTACCAAAATTCTTTGTTACATCATCTACAGACTGGTCATTTTCACGAAGTTAATCTCTCATAGCTAATCTTTAATAGTGTAACTGGTCTCCTCTTAACACTTAAACGTCGATTGCTGCTGGTACTACCAGACACGATCTTACAAAATCAAATTAACAAAATTTCTATAAAAGCCGAAAAGTTAAGAAAAGAAAATATTTCAGTAATGGAGCATCACTGAGTAGAATGATGCAAAGAAAGAAAAGACACGAGTGCCCCAAGTATGGGACGAGTCTGCTTGAGGCATGGTACGCAGGCCACCACATGGAAAAAGTCTGAGCTTGCTCGTTTGAGTTTATATTTATAATTTTTATTGTTGAAGAGGAATGTTGGACACCTATAAACTAGCAGAACAACATGTGTGGTGGTGATGGATGGATGTACTCGTACATAGTGGTGGGTGAGTGTACTCGGTGGGTGGATGTACATACACAGAGTAGGTGGGTAATAAATATATGCTCAGCAGGTGGGTGCATGTACACAATTAGTTGGTGGGTGGTGCTGGATTTGCTATGTATGATGTTATACACTGAGAGAGGAAGAGGAGTTTCCTTGGAGGAAACTAGATTGTTTCCTCCAAGGAGTGCCAAACCAACCGGGCTGTTGTGGATATGTGGGCCTGTGGGCCGCTCCAAGCAACAGCCTAGTGGACCAAACTCTCACAAGTCAAGCCTGGCCTCGGGCCAGGCTTGAGGAGAACAACTCCCAGAACCGTATCCATCAGAGTATCGGGGTTATGTAATGTTTTCATCCTGCCGGTGTCGCCAGTTTACATCAAGAGAAAGTGCCCACAGTGTCCGGAGGTACGTGTGGTGCCTGGTGTAAGAGAAAGTATTTCTTAGTTTGGCATGAATAATATAATTGTTTATACTGTAAATCATAATATAAAAGAGATGAATGACTAGCGAAGAGGTTCTTGCATGACTAATGCCTCTGAAGGAGCATTATCTTAACCTTCTCTTGTAAGTGTTTTAACAGTGGAGACAGTTATTATTACAAGGTTAACATGTAACTTAATGTACATATTTACCTGCCGCTATGTTTTAAAGCTTCCATGTACAAGGACAGAGGTCCACACACAAGCATGACACTTTGCATGTAAATTATTTATCGTGTGACTACAAAGTTGTGAAATAGAGAAAATAGTTGTGATGTTATTGTCATGGATCATTACTGGGCTTGATAAAGGACCCCAAGACTTGCTCTGCAGCATGTCGTGAGCAGGTGATGAGAATACTGTACTTGCGTACGTGAACCTTCTTACGTAGGACACTGTTGGCTTCCTATAGCACTTGACACCTTGTGAAGTGTTATATAGAGGTGCACTATTATTTAATGATTGCCACATACAGGTCTCTTGGCTTACTACACCAGCCAATGTGTAATGTGAAGTGTGTGTGTGGTTTAGGACACACACAGGTGAGATGCTCTATGCCGGTGGCTTTTATTGACCACTTTGACAATTGCTCATAATAGTATATTTATGTTCAAGTGTGTTATGGTGGTAGGTTATTTTGACCTGCCTCTCATGATGACAGATTATCATAAAGACCATTTGATATTTTGATGAAAGTACTGTTTTCTACTGCACTTGGAGATAATTTCAGTATTTGCAAGTAAAGAGTTTGCACCATATCATTAGGTTAATATCCCAAGCTTGCAATATGGGATGATCTAAGAGATTAATAATGATTGACATCTGTGTGTCAGTGTTGAAGTGCTTTAAATTATTAAAGTGATCTTCTCTTGCCCGAAGGTTTAGGGCAAGTGGTGGAGACTGTTCCACATTGTGCTTCTCTGCCTCTGGTCCTAGACCAACCAATAATTTACCTGTATTGGTCTGCCAAGGTCAGAAACAGCCTTGTGCTAATGTGGGAGTCCATCCCTCGGAGAAGGTCAGCTTAAGGGCATTATTTGCTGAGGGGATGACTGAGCGGTGAGTGTCTTCCACAGGATGGAATGCATCAACCACCTGTGCGCAAGTATCCCCAGCGTGACCACTACAACCCCCGGCGCACCTGGGAACGCCGCGGAAGAGGCGGCCACGCCTACGGCCCCAGTGAACATCACGACGGGAATGAGTACCAATCCAGGAAAGTGGTAAAGGCCCGGCGTGGTAAGCCCTGGCACGATACCAGGAGTAGTAAGGGCCCTGCTAAGGACCAGAAGGTGAGGGATGAGGCAAAATCATCAGATGACCCAGAGGGGGATAATGCTGATGCAGAGGATGTGGAACTTGCAGCTGATGCCAGCCTGAGGTAAGCTGCCTACCTTTACCTCTATTACACCCGTGCCTCACGGAATCTCCGCCAACGAGACTTGTTTCTCGCCTGTGGGAGAGTGGCTGGGATTATTATTTGTTTTATTCCAGGTAATTTTCAGTTGATATCTGCTACTGCAGCTCCCTTGTAGTTTATCAGGTGATGTATTTTAATGTCTATTATAGCATTTTGTTTAAAGATTTTATTACAATGCTAGTTTGAATGGTTATTTATTACACATAACTGACATGACTTCATACCATTAGGGAATTGGTTATAACAAACTTGACCCCAAATTTGACGAGGTGAGAAGCTTGAGGTCGGCTCAATTTTGTAGGTAGCCACCTGGTTGGTTTCTGCTGCTCGTGGAAACACTAATTTACAGAGAAATTTAGGTGGCCATTGTTCATTAATTGTTAATTATCACTACACTTGTCCTCTTAGTTTTTAGCTTGTGTCACTCCCTTCACATTTATCTTTAACTGAATACTTTTGCCAAAAACTTCCTTATGTCACCTCTGTTTTCTCACATTTTCAGTTTGTCCATGTGATGTGTTCTGTTGGCTTGATGAATAGATTGTCTAGCACCTGTATATGTTAAAGACAATCATTAGTTTTCTTCACATTTGTGCTTGTCTGGGGCAACCTAGACAATATTATTATTGTATTAGTGTATGAATCAATATTTAATGGTTCGTGTCGCAACTACGTAATGGTTTCCCTTTGCAACGGTTGAGTCTGACCCTGAAGGTCACGGCTTATCTCTTGTTCTGTCTAGCCAGCGTTTCCTCTCCCACAACCTGTACCTTCAAACCTGGTATACTTCCTGACTTGCTTCTATGGCATAAATGCTTAATTCATCATTGGACACACGGCAGCTTCCGTGTGATCACTGTGTTCTTAGCTGTGTGAGCGTTCCCGAGGTGCCCAACATGACGTATATACATCTATATATCTATATAGGTGTACAGTGATAAAGGATATGATGCATGCTTGGTGCACTCTACACTGCAGTACGCCACGAAGTCAGCTTCGGGGAAATCTTTTAAGAGTCCATTCTCTCGGAAGAGGAATTATTGCTTTGATAACTTGAATTCAAGTTGAGCTTGTGATGCTCGTCTTGCGGTATAATTAAAAGAGAAGTTGAAGGTATCCACTTTGTAGAAATGACCTATGATCACAGTGGAAGGCAAAGCCCACTTGTGTTGTTAATAGTCTCGGTGAATGTTCGTCGGTGTGAGCTAAATGTTAGACGAGTTTGTACTGTGATTGTCACCTTGTGTTGTTAATCCAGATGAATTAATTGTCCCAAGTAGTCCTGTTATGTGAATTGTCAATTTGTACATTCTCTGACTTTGATATATCCAAACAGAACAGTATTTATATACAATTTAAAAAGGGCACATTTTTCAAGTAATTGATGCTCTTGTAAAACTTAATTTTTGTTAAATTTATACTTTTTTGGATATCCTTAACACTTGGCAGGCTTTAATGAGAACAAAGTAATTAGTGAGGTTAGTTTCCATTATTGTTAGTATTCACAAAAATGTTTTTTGAGCACAAGTTTGCCAGTCCCTCACCATTTTGTGAAGTGTTGAATGGTACTTCATATTGATGTAGTACACAAGTGTTGATGAGTGGCAAACGAACGAGGCAATTATGACCATTACTGGACTGTTTTGGATGAGTTTACAAAGTATCCCGAGTGTGACTTGTGAATAATCACTGATGTAAACTGTTATGACTTGACTGGTGAACTAGAAGTGACTCGCCGGTGACTATGACGGTCCTGGAGGTTGGTGGACACTGTTCCACTTGTTTGTATATTGTTCATTAATGCTGGGATTGCCTGGGCACCTTGGTAAACGTCTTGGGGGTTGGGGGGGGGAACTATGGGAAGCTATTAATTGCTGACAAGTATATCCCCGGGCTCTTGTCCTTGGCAGTGATGCGGAGGTGGCAAAGGAAGAGGCAGAGCAGGAGGGCAAGGAGGCCGAGGAGGCACTGAAGGATGATAAGGAAGCCACTAGTGAGGGAGCCGCCGAGGCTGATGCGCAACATGGCACTGAGGAGAAGAAAGATAAAGAAAAACAGGTTAGTCCATTGAAAGAACAAATCCACAAGGGCCGTGACGAGGATTTGTTCATTTGATGCATCACGTTAGTGTGATCTGTGTGTGTGTCAGGTTAGTCCATATATATTTAAGGGATAAAATACATCCCTACTATATGATGCTCAAGTGGGAAACCATGTTTGTTTAATGAGTTTTTGTTACTTAGTCAAGGAACAAATTTTGTTAGGCCAAACACCTTTACCATGTTGTAAGTTGAGTAGAGTGTAAACTGTATATGATCGGGTTTTGCGCACTTTGCTGCACTGTTTTGTATATCGTTGAGTGTTCTGTACCTGAAAAATAGAGATTTTGTGATGGATTAATTATATTTTTTGTTTTCTCTCTCCAGAAGGAAGATTTCACAAATCTGCCAAAGGAAGCCCTCCACTGTCACATGTGTGATATCACCAATTTCCCTAATGTCAAGGTAAGCTGTAGTGGTGTGAACTTTACATCACATGATCTGTTCGATCATGTGATGCGTTCGAACATGATCGCATGTTCACGTGATCTCTGTTGGTGTAGTGCTGGATTAGCAAGGCTGGCTGTTCTGTATGTTCTCTTTATTAGTTTTCTCATAAAAAGGGCAGCAGTTTTATATATAAACATTCTCATAATATAGTAGTTCGTAGTTAGATATGTTGGCACATGGAAATGAGAATACTTTCCTCGATTGCCCTAATCAATCGATAAATGGTATATTGATTATACATCTGTACTAACTGTTCTACAACTTGATATAGGGAGTCTCAAGTCCAGAACCATGGCACAATACAATGTTGAAAACTACCTTGTATTTTGTATTACTTTATTCACTATTCATTATTTGCAGCATTTTGATTAATGCACAAATGTAGACAAGGTATACACTGAGCAGTCATGCTGTGGCTGGTGTGAGAATGCATGGCTTGAGGCTCGTGAGGTATGTTTCTGGATTTGAGACACCCTGCAGACTATATTTAACGAAGGCCAGCAAGTTCTGTTGTTGGTCTGAATGTCTTTCTATATGTAAAACACCTATATATATAACTTTCTATATATAAACACCTTTGGAGGTGTTTCAAGAGTTCTCTCTTGAACACTGTGAGGGATCGGCCAGTTATGCCCCTTAGGTGTAGTGGAAGCGTGTTCAACAGTCTCGGCTCTCTTGAGTACCTATTGCACCACTGCTTTTCAATGGGGGGTATTCTGCACATCCTGCCATGCCTTCTGGTCATGTATGATGTTATTTGTGTGTGCAGATTTGGGGCTGGTCCTTCTAATATTTTCCATGTGTAAATTATTATGTATCAGGACTTGAGTATCAAAAAATAGGGCCCCCGTGACTGAAAAGATTGGGAACCACAGCTCTTGAAACTAGCTTAAACCTACCGGTAATTAAAAACAAATGACTTAAGCTTGAATCAAATGCGAGACAATTGAGCCCTAGACACGAATAACAAGCCCTCTGTGGACTGTACAGGGAAGCCTGAATCTTGGCCCCACAGGCAGTTTTGAGTGTCTGTGATGGTGATTCAATTTTGACAGTACAATAATGTAAATGTTATAAGATATGTAGATCAGGTGTCAATAGATAATGCAGTGATGCATTCTCGCATTCTCTCTCTCTCTCCACAGGCATACTTATGGCACCTGAAGAGCAGACAACACAGGAACACGAAGCCATTCCACAAAAAGGGTACCGCCGTTCTTCATTTTCTTCGGGCCGAGTCCAGGGTAAATAATTGGCGGTGGTGGTACCGAGGTGTCATGCCTAGTAGTGTGTGTACACTTGTACACTTATTGTGAACATTATTTGTGGCATTATCAGAGGCTGAAATTTGATTTGAAATAAATTATACATTAGATCTTTAGAATGAACAAAACAGCTTGTTTAGTATATTTCATGGCAAGAAATAATGATTTTTCCTTTATGTTCAGAATGTGTGTAATGGGTTACTTGTACAGTATATAACGAAGATTTACATTTTGAGAAAAGTACTGTTATTTTAATGTTGCAGCTTGCGGCACAACGCAGAATGTTGAAGTGTCAGAGACGAGGTCTGAAAGGCCCCATCATGAACTGTCGCAAGTGTCACTGTGACGTCTTCGGAAACATAAGAGATCACGTCAAGACCATAGAGCACATTGTAAGTTCCCTACAATATTTACCTCTTAAGATGCAAGTGTATAATAACTTCAAATTCTTTGTCATTTGAATTACCTAGACATGGAGAAGTACCAGTTGAGTCCGGTAGTGAGGGTGCACTTTGTGTAGCTACAGTGCACTGATTGATATAAGTACAGTATTGTATAGCATATGCAGGTTTCTGCACACTCTAGAGTTAAAGATTTAGACGCAGATTTGCACGTTTAATATGTTGGGTACTTGCACAGGTATTGAGGAACTACCTGCGTGTTGAATGCTGCAACAACACCTACTTCAACAGGGCAGATCTGGATGAACACAGACTCTCTCTCCTCCACCTTAAGGTAAGCTTGAACCTCTTCACTCATTATATTTTTCTTATGAAGGCTGGTCATGACCTGTTATCAGGTGGTCATGGTCAGCTACAGCCATCTTACAAACTGTCGTAACATAATGTTTATACCTGTAATATACAGTTTTATTTATGAAATCTTGACTTAACAGAATGAGTACGAGCTGGCGCAGAAACAGGAGGAAGAGGAGGAGGAGGCGGCAGAGGACACCGGTGTTGCCGAGAACGGTGAGTTGCCGAGTGGACGGTCACACTGTTGTACAGGCTCTGGGATGGGCTTGGGTATATTCTTATGCCAACACATGCATCCAAACCATTATATATATTTGATTTAGTGTTGAATTGCCATTATCTTGCAGAGGAAGGGAAGCTGTTGGCTAAAGCTATACGTCAACTGAAGAAGAAAAGCAAGTATGCAGAAGTCGTGAACCCAGAAACACTGATGCCCTATGACCCGTCCGTACCCCAAGGTGAGTTCACAAGTAATCGGGGGTGTGCTTACCCCATCTGTTTGCTTTGGGAAGTGAGATGTAGCTACAGTATTGGACCCCCTCATGGATGGTGCTTAGATGTGTCGTATGGTCTTGAACTGCTTGAATATCCCGGAGATCATTAGCGTGTGGGCTATAGGGAGGGAGCCGGTCGGCCGAGCGGACAGCACGCTGGACTTGTGATCCTGTGGTCCTGGGTTCGATCCCAGGCGCCAGCGAGAAACAATGGGCAGAGTTTCTTTCACCCAATGCCCCCTGTTACCTAGCAGTGAAATAGGTACCTGGGTGTTAGTCAGCTGTCACGGGCTGCTTCCTGGGGGGTGGAGGCCTGGTCGAGGACCGGGCCGCGGGGACACTAAAGCCCCCAAATCATCTCAAGATAACCTCAAGAAGATCCTTCACATAGTCAGACTATCTTGTCCCTGTGTTGCTGCTGCCGTTGTTGTAAAAGCGTCCAAAGTTATATTTAAATCTGACTTCCTCGGTGATTACTTGAATAAAAGTTCTGATTTAACATTTCGTTCAATACATCTAGAAATTTTGGATATGGCATGAATGCAGATGAAATTTAACAATATTGTCATATTTGTTAGTTTTCCAAATTATTCAGTTGCCCAAAAGTTATGGTGTGATGTTTGCCAGCAATTACTGAGCCTGAAACTCTAGGTGTAAACTGCATTTGTAAGTGTTACTCACGTTTAATGTCTATTTCAGGATTAAACGTCATCAAGAAGAAGATACAGTACCGGTGTGGGGCGTGCCCTCAGGTGCGATTGCACACCTCAAAGGACACAGAGGAACACTTTAAATCCCTCGATCATTACAACAACTTACTGAATCATCTCAAGAAATTGGAGGTTAGTAAAAAAAAAAAAAAAGTCTTGTTCCTTATCCTGCACCTTTATATCTTGGAAAATTGTATCACATTTGTACATCTGATATTATTTTGTAGTAATGTCCAGATTCTATACCATACTTCATGACCTCAGTTATCTTGTTTTAAAAACCTGTTGGCTTACATTCTTAGCATTATAGCATCTTTCGAGTGTTCTAAATCTAAATTGCTGTGCTTGTGGAGGGAGGATATGGAAAACAAAATGCCAAATAAGGTTCAGAAAGGATGTTTATTGAAGAAAAGGTGGATATTTGGTTCATGGAACATGAGTACATGTTTGCCATAAGTTAAGCTGGCTGTGTACAAGGGTATCAGGACTACAGCCCTGGTGCAAGGGTATAGGACTGCAGCCCTGGTGCACAGCAAGTGCCGACAGCATACTGTACTCTTAAGGGCACAACCTGGTGTGTGCGTACACTTCTTTTGCAAAATTACATTTTATCAATCGATTAAAATCTAAATTTCTTTGATCGGGAGCGAGTTTATTTTATGTCCTGTATAATCATATCCAGGAGGAGAAAGAACTGGAGAAAAAGAGGCTCGAAGAAGAGGCTCAAAAGGCAGAACTCGAGAAAAAGAAACGTGAAGAGGAAGCATTGAAGAAAGAAAAGGAAGCTGAAACCAAGAAGAAGAATGGGGAACAGGATGAAGGGGAAGAGATAAGTTTTGAGGACATGCACAACATGGAAACTGTAGATGAAGCGTCGGATGACGGAGACATGGACACTAGCGCCGAAGTCAACAATGAAGCGGCCGAGGATGAAGAGGAAGACCAGGTACACAGCGATGATGATGATGATGACGATGATGGAGGAGAGGAACCAGAAAGCTGTGTAAGTTACTTGGTAATTAAATGAACAAATCCACAAGGGCCATGACGAGGATGATCTGGGATGCTCCCGGACGCAGGTTCGAATCCTCATCATGGCCCTTGTGGATTTGTTCATTTGATGCATCACGTTAGTGTGATCTCTGTGTGTGTACTTGGTAATTAATTTCATTCATTTATTACAATTAATTAAAATGGAGCTGGAAGTAAAATGACACAAAACTAAATTACTGTAGGATGATGATAGACTTCAAATGGAGGAAAGATTGGTAGAGGCAGTTTAATACGGAGAAATGCTGACGCTAGGAAATGATGGTTTTGAAACAATGTCTGATGAACGACACTGGTATTTACAGGTCTTTTTGCTCTTAGATTGACGGTGAGGATTTGTAAGGATCATGTATACTGTTCATATTTTCATGTTCACTTCATTAGTATAGATCTTGTATACATACTCTGTATATGTTATCATTACCCGTTAGTAGGGATCATGTATACATTATCACTTTATACTTTCATGTGTTAGAGAAGCATCTTCATGGATACAAAAGATAAACATTATGGTGAATGAAGGTTATAGTTGTTAGTCACTCACTTTCTTCATGATCATTGTATGTGGCATCTGATAGGACCGTGTCCAGCAGCAGCAGCGGCAGCACACCTTCATAAGAACAGGTGCACAATGCTCCTCGTGAAGTGCTATATGCTGTGTACACACTCGTTGTTTTCACCCGGCCTTGTCCAGTCCCGTATCCTGTGTGATGTCCACATTTGCCATGTTCATTTATTATCATCAAACTGTGTGTTTGTCTTAGTTGTGAACTTATGTTGTCACTCAAGAATCTTCTGTATAATTATAGCTTTATACAAAAAATGTGTGGGTGGACATTTCTTTTTTAGAATTGACATTTCTTGCTTGGTGCAGGAGGATGCAGAGGAGATGGAGGCAGAGGAGGAGGAGGAAGAGATAGACGAGGAAGAGCAGGCGGACACGGTGGCAGCAGAAATATCCACAAAGAAAAACGAGTCCAGTGAAAAGCTAGAGAGTGAAGTTGGTGAGGACGAGGAGTGCAGGTGAGTGGTGGTCCAAGATTTATACTTGTTAAACACTTCAACATAAATAGGTTTATTTTGTTGCCTCAGCTCTTACCAAATGTACATGTTTTGCCATATAGCAGATTTAATAGTTTCCTTCTGTTCAAAATGTTACTCACTGGGGGAGCCGGCCGGCCGAGCGGACAGCACGCTGGACTTGTGATCCTGTGGTCCTGGGTTCGATCCCAGGTGCCGGCGAGAAACAATGGGCAGAGTTTCTTTCACCCTATGCCCCTGTTACCTAGCAGTAAAATAGGTACCTGGGTGTTAGTGAGCTGTCACGGGCTGCTTCCTGGGGGGTGGAGGCCTGGTCGAGGACCGGGCCGCGGGGACACTAAAAAGCCCCGAAATCATCTCAAGATAACCTCAAGATAACTGTCATGTAGTCTATGTGCATCTTTTCAATGCTGTTGGCTTCAAGGTCACTAGAAATGTACGACACTCGCCATCGAGTCATATTCATATTTTAGACTTTTCTACTTGATATTTTGACCATTGCAAATGTAAAGCAATACCCAATTTTCTAGTTTTATATTTAGTAATCATTATGGTTTGATTTAATTCATGTGTTGTCTAAATAAACATCAAGATTAGAGGAGACATTATTTGTAGATGATTTACCCATTAGAGAAGACATTATCAGAAGCTGTGACAGGCACAGTCTACTTTTACAGTCTACAGTTAACACAGTCTACTTTTATCTATGTGTTCTCTAGTGTTGTGGGGCACTTGGTGCACTCTACATCCATATGTTGTGTTAAGAAGCATCTTGTTTGTAAGACTAACTCAATAAGGTACAGTAGTCCAGCACATCACTATACGACGTACACTAAGCGCACACGTTACACTGGGAAATTGTTGCGTGAAAGGATAACACAATAAGGTTGTCTAGCACAGCATTCTACAGTGCTTGCTAAGGACATGTTACACTGGAAAATTCCGTCATTGTAAATATTCCACGAGCGTTCGGCTCTGAATAGAGCTCATGTTACAGGGTTCAGCACGTAATGATACAATTAAGACTAAAGTGGCAAATAACATCTGTTAAACAGTTTTGACTTTGTATCTGTTTTCTACAGTATAAAGGAAGACAAACAAATGGCAGAGGAAGAAGCGAGTGAAACAAAGGAATTGGCAGATGTAATGAAGTCTGAGGAAGGAGGAGGGGAAAATGAGCAGGAGCCGTCTGTGGCAGTGGAGGAAGACGACGACGCGTCTGGCGAGGCCAAGACCAAGAGCGGCGGAGCAGTGGCTACACCCCGAGCCAGAAGGGGTAGAGGGAGAGGCCGAGGACGCTCCACCAAGAACTAAGTGACATCAGCCCGTCATTAATGTAGACTTGTTTAAAGAGAAGAGGTTTGTCTTTAGCAGAGTCCTCAACATGTAGCTGATCACTTTGTCACTGATAGGTTTTATGAAGATTGGTTTATTGTAACTGAGGTGGTTTGATTGGTTTCTCAAGCTTTCTCTGTAAACAAGCTTAAGAGGAGGAATGAAATCAAGCCACCTTGGGTAAACTTACTTGATGCAGCACTGATGCTGTCACATAAGGTGAACACTTGTAGTTAATGGGTGTAGAAGCCCAGGACTGACTTTGTTTTGTGGAAATTATCAGTAAAGTCGGTCTTGTACTTTGTGTTGCCAATTATTGGGTACATAACTGGAATTATTGCTCACATACTAAAAGTTTTGATGTTAAATTTGCTGCTGCGACTAACAGATAATTGAGCAATAAATTGTCAAAGTTAAATATTTAGCACAAATTGTGTGTGAATCTTTGAAAAACTATCACTTCATGAATGATGATGATGGCGGCATCTAGTGTCATATTTTAGTGGAAAATTTCATCGTAATGGGTTTTAGCCTAAGATTTATTCTTTATAACGATGCTTAATTCTAGTTGGCAGAAACTGTGAGGCGTTTCATAAGAAAAGTGTTGATGCTTTACACCTTGGCATGTAGGAAGGTCAATTATGATGGAGAGTGAAGAATGTACTCGTCACTTATTGAAGCCACCGACCAAACTGTAACCTGATGTATGGCATGTGCGACCCAACTGTTATTGGCTGTACCAGTACCTTTTAAGGATGCTACCAAGGATGTTAATTATGTATTTTACTGTGAATGAAACTGACATAACCTGTATCTGTTACTTATAATTGGTTTACATATGGCATTCATGCAATTGGAAAATATTTTTTTTTCATTTTTGTCTCCTAAAATATACACTGCTAGCACAGATTGTTAGAAATTTTAGTTTTGATTCATATGCATCATATTGTTCCATAATGTTTAGGTCAGTAAGAGTAGTTTTGAGCTAGCAGTGCTGTACATGGCCATAGGATGTCATGTTTTTACTACATACCGTATTAGGACAAGGACGGCACAATTTGCCACGTTAAATTAGTAATAAGATTACAATAAAACTTTCCACTGTCCCAAAAGTGATTTTATTTCTTTGAGCCTTGTTGAATGTCCTGACTTCCAGGACGAGCGTGTTGTCTTGCTTTCCGACCGTCCCTTGCGGTCACTTGTCCCTCGATAGAACTCTAGGTGAATCGGATATTTTTGATATCGGTTGCCTTATGCGTTTCTGTTCTCGTATTGGCATTCTTGGTGATATTTAGCGCCCTCTGATTATTTCGCACTTTGATGGTGCTACATAACCTAACCGGTTTGGTGCCTTCTTTTGATAATTAACTTGCCTTTTATTTCTTTAAATTTTAAATTTTGCCCCGAGGGGCGAGTTTATTGGGCAGCGCCACTCATCCTGTGAGTGGACACACCGCCATAGCAGAATGTACAACACTCCCCAATAGGAAGAAAACCCGCTGGGTTGTTCATCCTGTCACTTGTACCCAGACATTTCTTTGTTCAGTACAAGCACTATCATTGGTACTAAAATAAGCCTCTACATAACTTACTAATGTTAATGTGAATTATATTAATACCTGTACTGGAGGGTACTTCAAATAATTTTGATGTGGTTACACTAATGACAATTATGTATTGTTACAGTAACAGTTATAAGTGGAAAATGTAGGGAATTAGTAATGGCAAGAGTTGGTGGATAAGCTTGAGAAGTAATCAAGTTGTATAGTAACAATGACTGGGGAAGGAAGGCTTCCACACAACACATTAGGCCACCCACAACAGTATAGTTGATGTGTTGGAGGAGGAGCTTAAAGACATTGTATTACTATAGGCCACACCAAGTGAATATTGACATTGTAATGGATTCTTAATCAAATAGGCGTTGCCAGGAGATTGTCAAATGGGACCAGATGGAGCATTCAATATATGCTGATAAATTTGATCCATAGTATTGTATTTGAATTATTTTTTTCAAGATTGGTTAGAACTTCAACTTGCACTCTCTTGAGAGGTGTAGAACAAGACAATCTTCATAGAATTCTGGAAGTGGATGAAAGTCATTTACAAAATTACTAAACTAATTTTTGAAATCATTTAACCAGGTGAGACGTTGCAACAGTCGTTATAAATTTGAGAAACTTAAAAAAAAAAAGAGGGATACAGGGTAGGCAAATATTTATCTAGGATAGACTTTTAGACAAGAACACATTACCAGCTGGCATTAAGGTTACCTTGAGGTGCTTCCGGGGCTTAGCGTCCCCAAGGCCCGGTTGTTGACCAGGCCTTACAGTTTGGTAATAAAATGGCTCTTCCTTGAATATTTTCACTGCAACGCACACTTGACCACTGTTTATGGATGGGGGGTCTGCTGACGACGTTTGCTTCCACAATGATATTTCATTTCATGTGCCACTTACCCCTAGAGGAACATTTTCATGACTGAGCTTGAGATAGTTCTGTATGTTCTCCATCTGTTACTATCTTAACACCAGCATTCTTTTGTGGTGGACTCCTGCAATGCCCTCATGGCCCTGAAGTCTTAATTTTAACCCTTGCCAACCTATGGTGACAAATGGTGGTGACAGCACTTTGTACTGGCTTTTCCTAATCTTCAACAGGTATAAGACAGTTGAATTTTGCTGGGTTGCCAACCATAGTGGCATTTCCTTCGGTGATCTCACAGATGCTACTAAGGAGGCTGTTCATGTTGGTCCTGTCTCCTGAGGGCAGCAGATTTTTGCCCTTTCATTTGTTGCAACACACAACTATTGGGATGATAGGTGGTAGTTATGTGAAAAACAAATTGCGTAGTATTAAGTGTAGCCTATTCCCACCGCCATTCCTACTACCACGGAAATAGTTATGAGCAAACGACTCTGGCTAGACTGCATGTAGGATACACATGCTTAAATTTTTGGCACTTAATGGAACAAGGCCTGTACTTTACTGTTCACATTTTTGTCTTGCTGCTTCTGTATTAGCATCGTGCAGGAGTGTTGTGACTCCTGTACCCCAGACAGTGCTGTGCTGCCATCCTGGATAAGCACTTTGTAATTGTTTTACTTAACATATTAATTGGCTTGTGGGCCTATCTTGTGTAACTTTGATAACTAATAGATACCAGTAGCAATGGTTGCTTTATTTATGGTTAAACCTTAAACAATGGATTGTGCCATGAAATAGATTTATCTGGGTTAAACTTAGGTTATGTTGGAGTATTTTCCATTATGGTGCTAGTGGCAACCAGTCCTCATTATGGTGGCATGGTATGGTATTGGTGCCTTAGTATTGACACATGGCAATATTAAGAAGAAAAATGCCCTCCGTGATAAGGTTGTTGCACTTTCAGGAAAAGGTGTGGGAGTTAGAGTAATACACAAAGATATTATATTCTTTATTTCCAGGACTCAATATAAACATTTTGAACAAGCTTCATAAGCCAACAATGAAGTTGCCACAAATTTACATTACTAAAACTATAAATACCCAACTAAAAAAAATCTTTATACATCACTTATACACAAGTTTTAAAGTTTACACGAGCTAGTTACTGCTTAATGCAGCCTCGTCCTGCCGTGAACAATGACAACAATGAAAAGGCTCAAGACGGAAAAGCCACGTACATGTGGCATATATACTGGAAAACACAACCATAACTTGTCGAGATCAAATCTAGCTTCAAGTCGTTGAAATTCGCCTAAAATGGTACCGACAGGATAAGGTAAACACTCATTACAGTAATTGTAGAGTAGTGGTTGTCTATTTACACTGATCACACAAGAGGAATGTTTAATATTGACTTATAATGCTATAACAACACTGTATGCTGAGTAACATGGCCAGCAGTCCTAATTACAAGTGGAAAATACAGTAATCTGACTAACCTGCACTACCAGCTGAGAGGCAGGACCAAAGAGCCAAAGCTCAACCCCCACAAGCACAACTAGGAGAGTACACACCGTCAATTTAAGCTCTTCCACACAATCGTACCTTTCCTAAACATATACCATCAAACTATACAGTAGTACACAACACCATATTTGTCAAGATTGTATATGGTAGTGCCTTCACAGCAGATCTTACTTACAACAAGAGCAGGTTTACTAGACTGCTGAAAATTCTTCGTCTCGTACAAATATTACATTACCACTTGTTCTGAATTTGAGTGGCTTTACCTCGCATCACAGGGATACAAAATAATAAACTCGTTAGTTATCAAACTTGCGGTTGGGATTGACTCCAAACAGCATTGCTCGGATTTCTGGAAGCATCTGCTGTGATAACATTTCCAAACGCGCTTCCAGGGTGTTGGAGATCTTGATACGATTAGCACGGGTCACAAGTTCAATACCTCCACAGCTGTCGAGAAATAATTATCAATTGAGAAAATATTTACAACTTCCACCACAGAACAAGCAATGGACTTATTTTGGAAAATTCTTGATTTTAACAAAATTAAACTTTTCATATTTGGTTTAAATATCAACAATAATGATAAACTACTTTTTGAGTAGACAATTAAAACCAATTACTGTACTCACATTTCAGCAGGAAGCCAATTGGAAGTGTCAATATCCAATTTGGCATCTCTGCCAGAAAGATTTTTGTACGAAATGAGAGCTCTAACTATGGCCTGCTCGACAAGGGCTTGGTCCACGCGGCGACACCGCACCATCAGATGTGGCTCCAGTAACTGAAAGTGGTTACTATGCTTATTATTATGTCAAATATGCAGCATCTGTTGAAGTTAACAATTGAAAACTAGCATAAACGTGTTACTGAACCACAGTGCATTAATGTAGCTATTATCCTCAACATTGGATATTTGTCATCAATCCTCCCATTAAAATATTAAATGGAGTATACTGATGATCTAATGCTAGTCACACTGATTCACATTTTTCAAGCAAATAAAGCTCTAAAAGAACAGTAGCTCTGACAGTCATCCTGTGACTACACCCATACCCACTGTCATCTATGTTACTCCACACACACATACCCCCACCCCTGAACCGCTGCCGCTCCATCACTTGCCCACTATAACGTGACAATTTTACACACGTCATCACTCGCCACCCCACCTCCCTCCCCCATTTAATGATGTACAGAATATCTAAATTTTGATGAATCCTTAATTTCAATTCTAACAGCATATAAAATTTTTATTTAATTTTTTTTTTATTTATTTATATACAAGAAGATACATTGGGTTAGAGAGAATACATAGCATAGTATTTACAATCTTGTAAAGCCACTAGTACGCGCAGCGTTTCGGGCAGAAACATAATATACTGTACAGTATACAAAAAAATAATTGTAACAATACAAACAGTTTGCAGATCTTCTTAACATAGGCCAAGTGTTGCAATACATCTCGCTGCAAACATTTTAAAATATGTTATGTACAGAAGAATATACAAAAAGCTACAAATATTATATTCAAATAATGGATAAAAACGAGTGCAGAATAAATAAGTCAGGAGTGAAGAGCCGGAAAGTGACTGGGTGCGGCACAGTGGTAGTGTTCACTGAGCAGGCAGGCTATATATACCAATACATCTAGTAAACTATGTGTCAAAATTCTAGCATCAAAGAATGTGTTTTATCCTTTACTATTCACACTTTTAATCCAGTATATGTGAAAATTTACCATATTTTAAAAGCTTTATGCCCCTAACTGGACAAGTTACCTCCACTTGTCCAGTTAAAACAAGTCCAGTCTAATACAGTAAATACTGATATATTTTTGAGTGGACCTGTTCTTTGTTCCTGCTTTGTTCAGCGTCCCTGCTACCTCACACCAAGACCGGATGATACATCAGAGTTATGTTCTATTTGTTGGTGGGAAGAAAGTTAGAGAGTCAGGTAGAATAGTTACAGACAAGACATTTTCTTAATAAGAAAGTAGACGTCACAGGTGTATCAATAGGTTACACGTACCTGACACAGCCCCTGACAGAGGAGGTCCTCCAAGAGCTTGCTATAGGCTCCCACATCATGAGAAATGACGTTCAATTTTTGCTGTGCCTCGTGAAGAACGTTCTTAATATGCGACTCCTGGGCCTTCAGCACCTCTAACCTCGACTTGTTCAACAGGTTGCTCGCACCACTGTTCACCAAATATCCAAATTTGTTAATAGAGATATTGGTATATATTGACATAAGTAACAAATAAGCCCAACAATATAGCATTACTACCAAGTTGAAACCAGAAAAAAACTTGTAAAATACCTGCTTCACACGTAAAAATGTTCACCCAAACTTACATCTTTTTCTGAAGCTCGACTTGCTTCTCCTTGCGCTCGTAATATTCAATGATCTTGAGACGATTTTGCTGCACCAGGCGACCCTTCTCAATAGTAAATTCTTCCTCGGCTCTGGCGTCAATTTCTTCTGCTTTTTCATTGGCCTCTTGTTCAATAAAGGCCATCATATGATGGATCTGAAAAAAGATTATAGTGTTATCTTGAGGTTATCTCGAGATGATTTCGGGGCTTTAGTGTCCCCGCGGCCCGGTCCTCGACCAGGCCTCCACCCCCAGGAAGCAGCCCGTGACAGCTGACTAACACCCAGGTACCTATTTTACTGCTAGGTAACAGGGGCATAGGGTGAAAGAAACTCTGCCCATTGTTTCTCGCCGGCGCCTGGGATCGAACCTGGGACCACAGGATCACAAGTCCAGTGTGCTGTCCACTCGGCCGACCGGCTCCCTATGAAAGTGTTTCACATGTTACGGAAACTGGCAATGATAGAGGCGGGTGGAGATCTATGCTTATCGTTTCATCCACTCTCTCCTAATGACATGTTAGTCGCGCTCATTTAAACATGTTTATTTTATATATACAGTATATATATTATATATATATAACTGAAAACTCCACACCCCAGAAGTGACTCGAACCCATACTGCCAGGAGCACTATGCAACTGGTGTACAGGAGACCTGAACCACTCGCCCATCACGACCGTACAAAAGATGACGGTAGCCGAGGCTATTTGCCCATCATCCTGACGGCACTTTGATGGTAATCTTGGACGTAGTTATTTTATCAAATTACCTCATTTTTGGGGGCCAGCCTCCCGGGCCACACTGGGGGGGGGGGCCAGCCTCCCGGGCCACACTGGGGGGGGGGCCAGCCTCCCGGGCCACACTGGGGGGGGGGCCAGCCTCCCGGGCCACACTGGGGGGGGGGCCAGCCTCCCGGGCCACACTGGGGGGGGGCCAGCCTCCCGGGCCACACTGGGGGGGGGCCAGCCTCCCGGGCCACACTGGGGGGGGGGGGGGGCAGCCTCCCGGGCCACACTGGGGGGGCCAGCCTCCCGGGCCACACTGGGGGGGGCCAGCCTCCCGGGGCCACACTAGTGGGCCAGCCTCCCGGGGCCACACTAGTGGGCCAGCCTCCCGGGCCACACTAGTGGACCAGCCTCCCGGGCCACACTAGTGGGCCAGCCTCCCGGGGCCACACCAGTGGACCAGCCTCCCGGGCCACACCAGTGGACCAGCCTCCCGGGCCACACTAGTGGACCAGCCTCCCGGGCCACACTGGAGGTGTATAATGGCCATAAGAGAAGAAAGGTGGCCCGAGGGGGCCATATATCACCTGCTTCTGGACGTCGGCATCGCTGAGGGCCATGGTGAGGGCTGGTGAGAGGTGTGAGAGAGAGAGTGAGACGCTACACAGCTGACAAGTCCCTCCTTGCAGACAACAATCATATGATGACTACAAAGTCAAATCATCAACTAATCTAATATATATTCCTAACAAAGAATTCAAATATATATACACCAGATCGACGTATATTTATACTTCGTTAAATATTAGTGAATGTGGTAATGTTTTCGGTTATTGAATATTGGGGGGAGATAATATTTAAGAGATAGCATAGTGTCTCGCGTCACGGGATCTAACCATTGCCATCCAACCCCTCACAGTAGAGTTCGATACTCCTTCAATTCCTTTACGGAAGGGTTAGATGCTGCTCTCAATATTCGCGCGGAATATTTGAACTTCCTCTCATTCTATGGAGGCTTGATCTTTCATCCAATATTCCCTACAACATTCCACCAGAGGGTTAAGAGAAGGACCAACATTCCACCAGAGGGTTAACAGAAGGGACCAGAGGGTCACAGGGCTAACAACACCAGGCATGAGAGGGAGGACCTTTTTGAAACATAAAATCCTGAACAATTTAGAGGATGTTGATCCGGACAATATCTTCAAAAGATCAGATGTAACACACAAGTAATATCTGCCTGAAACGCTGCGCGTACTAGTGGCTCTACAAGAATGTGAACACAAGAACATAAGAACAAGGTAACTGCAGAAGGCCTATTGGCCCATACGAGGCAGCTGCTATCTATAACAACCCAATCCCACTCATATACATGTCCAACCCGCGCTTGAAACAATCGAGGGACCCCACCTCCAGCACGTTACGCGGTAATTGGTTCCACAAATCAACAACCCTGTTACTGAACCAGTATTTACCCAAGTCTTTCCTAAATCTAAACTTATCCAATTTATACCCATTGTTTCGTGTTCTGTTTTGTGTTGATACTTTTAGTACCCTATTAATATCCCCTTTGTTATGTCCATTCATCCACTTGTAAACCTCTATCATGTCACCCCTAACTCTTCGCCTTTCCAGTGAATGCAATTTAAGCTTTGTTAATCTTTCTTTATATGAAAGATTTGTAATTTGGGGAATTAACTTTGTCATCCTAAGCCGGACATGTTCAAGTGAATTTATATCCATTCTGTAGTACAGCGACCAAAACTGTGCTACATAATCTAAATGGGGCCTAACTAGAGCAAGATATAACTAAAGAACTACACCAAGTGTCTTGTTACTAACGCTTCGATTAATAAATCCCAGTGTCCTATTTGCCTTATTACGGACATTTATGCATTGATCCTTTGGTTTTAAATTCTTACTAATCATAACTCCCAGATCCCTTTCGCAATCTCAGTACCATCTAGCTCGTATCTTGTAACTCTATCATCATTACCTAGCCTCAGAACTTTACATTTATCAGCATTAAACTGCATCTGCCAATCTTTTAACCATTTCAAAACCCTCTTTAGATCAACTTGAAGTGATAGTGAGTCTTCTTCCGTGTTAATTTCCCTACCGATTTTTGTATCATCGGCAAATTTGCAAATGTTGCTGCTCAAACCTGAATTTAAATCATTTATATATATTATAAACAACAGAAGTCCCAAGACAGAGCCCTGAGGTACTCCACTTACAACATATTCCCACTCTGACTTAACCCCATCTATACTAACTCTGTTTCCTTTGGTATAGCCATGCCCTAATCCAACTTAATATAGCACCTCCAATACCATGAGCCTCTATCTTTTTAATCAGTCTTTCATGTGGCACTGTATCAAAAGCTTTGCTAAAGCCAAGGTACATAACATGGCAAACCTTACCACTATCAACTGCCTAGCGTGGTGTGGGTTACTTTGCATAGCACATCATGCTATGTCCTCTCATAAACCCAATGTGACTTCTTGTATATATATATATAAATAAATAAAACAAGGAGCAACGGTAACAAGCTTAACAAGCGACAGTTTAGGACTGTTAACAGGTTCTTCACCCACGTGGGTATTAACCCGCGGAACTTCCTACCCGCCGAAGCCGTTAATGCAAACTCTGTTAACTTTTAAAGCACAACTGGAAAAAATCATTAAGACAAATGGTGGGAGACCTTAGCCAAGCTGACGGTAAACTCGTTAGTGGCTCTCAGGTAAACTCAGGTAAATACAGTTATAAAGATTGGCGCCAATAATCTTATATTGTTTCTGCTGTATTGTGCCTACCAATTTGTTGTCAACTACCATTTTAAGCTGTCATTGCAATCAATCATAGCTACCTATGTGCTTTAATATACTGTACCTATAATTTTCTCTCATCTTCTTTTTTTTTCATTCCATGTAATCTGTTATCATTTTTTTGTCTATAAATTTTGCAAGTATTTACCTCCTTAAAATTTTCTTAGATTAATAAATAGTCAATCCTCCCAAGGGATACCAACCCAGGACAAATTGCTGGTGGTGAGTGTCTTGCCACTGCGCCACGGGGACTACTATTTGGTATTTATGTATGTATTTATTTATTTGTATATTTATTGAGTAATTTATTGACTGGTTTATTTATTGATGTATTTGTTGATAGAGGAGAAGGAGGGTGAGTGTAAAGGAAGGTTGTCAACACTGAGGGAGTGTTGCCTGAGGGAGCCATAACACTGGTGTTGCTGCTGCTGCTGTTCCCTGCTGTTGCCTGCTGCTGTCTGCTGCTGTCTGCTGGTGTTGTTGTGCCTTACTGCTGGCACCCTGGCCCCTGGCACCCCCCCCACCACACCCCAGGAAGCTCCACACACTAGAGGTGAGGTAACGCAGACATCGTAATAATAATTCATTGGGTCGGGGGACAGGCAGCCAGAGTATATTCTTACACTTTAGGCTTATATCGATGCCCTCACCCCCCCTCAGGGTGCAACCCCACAAGATGACAACTCCTGAGTACCTACTTACTGCTAGGTGAGCAGGACCATTAGGTGAAAGGAAATTTGCCCAACCATTTTTGTCCCGCCCGGGATTTGAACCCGGAATTGTTGGTTGCGCGTCGAGAACGAACCCGACTGTACTACTGAGACCCTCCGGTGGTATTGGGGGACATACTACCAGAGGAAGTTATCAGTGGACATGTGAGGTCTATGTCCTCCATCACAATGCATCGAATTACAGGTGTTATTAATTCTAAGGCAGTTTTATTTATTTTAGTTTGTTTATTTGTATACATGAAGGTACATTGGGTCAAGTACATACAGTATGTTGGGGTTTGCATTCCTGCGAAGCCACTAACACGCACAGCGCTTCAGGCAGACACTTTGGCACATTTTTGGATGCTTCTGGTTCCTGGGAGGGGGTAAGGGGGGGTTACAGTCAAGTCATATACAGATATTTCAACAAAGCTCATCTTCTAATTTTTAAAACTACATACTGTTAGGTTTGGCCGACATATTGGACTCGGCAAGTTTGAGTAGGTTACGAAATCTGTGGCCGAACTGTCTCGTACAGTTACTTGTATCCTTCTTTGGCTGCTGTGAAGAGTTGCCTGTAGCAACGGTTTGCAAGGATCATCCAGTCAAGTATTGTACATCAAAGTGCTCTACCACTTTGTGGACCAAACTCTCACAAGTCAAGCCTGGCCTCGGGCCGGGCTTGGGGAGTAGAAGAACTCCCAGAACCCCATCAACCAGGTATATGTGGGCCTGCGGGCCGCTCCAAGCAACAGCCTGGTGGATCAAACTCTCACAAGTCAAGCCTGGCCTCGGGCCGGGCTTGGGAGCAGAAGAACTCCCAGAACCCCATCAACCAGGTATATGTGGGCCTGCGGGCCGCTCCAAGCAACAGCCTGGTGGCCCAAACTCTCACAAGACAAGCCTGGCCTCGGGCCGGGCTTGGGCAGTAGAAGAACTCTCAGAACCCCATCAACCAGGTATCAACCAGGTACCATTGCATGTATCTTGTGTATTAAATTTGATAACTCATAATAAGATGCATTACAGTACTGTATAGTGTACAGTATGATAAAATTAAACACTAAATAATGAATCTAATAATAAGATACAATACCCTGTATAAAATGTATATACCTGTATATGGAATTATAGATTCAGTATACAGTTCAGCATACAGTATATATTATTTATTGTATAGGTGTACTGATACCCAAGTTTTGACGGATACTGATACAGTACTCCATTATTATCCATGTACAATACTCTGATACAGTATTATAACGATATTCAGATATTGATAAACTATGAATGATTACCTTGAGGTGGTGATGCACAGGCTGTGTTGGTGGTACCGGAGCACATGTTTAAACTCAACATTGATTGAGGATTGAGTCTGGCGATAAATGATTTGCATTTATGCAGTTGAGCAAGGTAGTAATAAATAATATTTGTGTACATGTTTTTTTTAAGTAATGTAAACAAGTGTTTCTCTGTTATATAGCAAGCCTCCCCACAACCCAGCAAGATAATTTATGTATAGCCTTTACATTGTGGTAATATTGGCAGGTCATGGCAGGCAGGGCAGGCTCGGTAGCGAGGCGGGCGACTGCTGCATTCCTCAGACTTCCTCCGCTTCCCTCTACGAGTGACCTCGTCAAGCTCTACAATTTAAGAGCGACGAAGCAGCTGGGTCAAAATTTTCTGATGGATCATAAATTAACGAGCAAAATTGTCCGAAGTGGCGGACGTGTTCGTGACTGTCATGTTTGTGAGGTTGGACCAGGGCCAGGAGGCATCACACGGAGTATTCTGGAGCAAGGAGCAGCACACCTCACAGTCCTAGAGAAGGACCCCAGATTTATACCAACATTAGAGCTGTTAAAAGATGCCTCAAATGGAAAACTTGATATTGAATTGGGTGATGTTTTGACTTTCAATATGGAAAAAATATTCTCCCCAGACCTTGTACAACCTTGGGAAGGTCGCCCTCCAAAAATTCATTTGATAGGAAACCTTCCTTTCAACGTGGCAACACCATTGATTATCCGCTGGTTAAGAGACATTAGCCTCAAGCGCAATGCCTGGGTGAATGGCCGCGTACGCATGACGCTCACGTTTCAGCTGGAGGTGGTGCAACGCATGGTAGCACCTCCAGGACACCATCAGAGATGTCGTTTATCTGTAATGTGCCAAAACTGGTGTCAGGTAACGCACAAGTTTACCATCCCTGGCCGAGCATTTGTGCCAAAACCAGACGTGGACGTTGGCATTGCTCACTTTATTCCTAGAGTTGAACCACACATACCTTTAGAGTTCTCACTGGTGGAAAAAGTTGTGCGTTGCATCTTTTCATTTAGACAAAAGTATTGTAAACGGGGTGCTGGTATGCTTTTCCCAGAGTCCCTCAGGGATGAACTAGTGGATCAGATGTTCACGGTAGCAGAAGTGAATCCCACGTTGCGACCCTTCCAACTCTCAATGTCCGAGTTTAACCGCTTGTGTCACACATACGCTGCCATTATTGAGAAGCGACCAACTCTGGCAAGGTTCAATACCCATAATCGTAGAGCTGTTGTGGAAGGTGTTGATTATGATAGTGATGGAAGTGAGGTGGAGGCAGATAATTATATTGTGGGTCCTGCTGCTTGAGAGTGTTGAGTATGATAGTGATGTGGAGAAAATGTAAATACTGTACTGTACAGTACTCTGATGCTGCTGTTCCTACTTCAGAGATGCATTGATTATGAATGATGGTAGTAAAATGGGGAAGTTTTCAATATATTTTTTGTAGTCCCTGCATTATAAGGGTGTTCAGTGTTATTCAGTGCAACTGTAACGGTAATAAACATTTAAGTACGTCTTACACGTGGGAAAAGTGTAAGCACGCACTGTACAGTAGTTCCCGTTTCAGGAAGATCTACTGAGGGTTGACTATAGCCCTAAACTAACTCTTTTTGACTATTGTTATTCACAAGAATGTTCCAGGCAACAAATGAAGTTGTTTTAAGGTATTGGTGCTAGGTTTTCAGCACTATACTATTCTTCAAAGACATAAGGATGAAAGTTTAGCCTTGGTGAAAGTTTCAACTTAGTGAAAGCTTAGATTTCTTATTGGTCAGCTGTAAATTTATGGAACTTTAGTATGTGACATTTGCTGCAGGTGTCAAAAATGTTGTGATGTAACTTGATACTGCATTCTAACTTCAGAATATCAAGAATCAATGCATACATTAATGTATTCAGAGTTGGTGCTTAATGTATTAATAATTAAATATATTGCAAAGCATTTTCCTTGCCACAAGATAGCAAAGATTATAATGTCCATACAATGTGTTATGGTATTTATATTAATAAAAGACCAGTATGTGATTATCGTTTTTCTTTTAATCTTACAAATTAGCTTTTGTGTGATATGTAGAGTATTGTGTTTTTTAGTACAGTACGTGGCATAAGTTGAACACTTTGAAGCTTTGAACCTCAATGTCGATAATCTCGGTGAAAAAAAAGTTTGGGTAATGTGCGTTTGTATGGTTTTCTTCTGGTATGGTGAAGGTCAAAGTTGGTAATTTGAGTTAAGACACCAGATTGTGAGAAATATAGAACTGTGCTGGTATACCAGATGTTCCTAAGAGATATAAGAGTGAAAAAGGAACATTTAATTAATAAAACTATATTTAATTTTACACAACCATGCTGCACTTTACTGTATATCATATAAAATATAAATACAGCACATTCGTAAAATTGTGAGTTGTGGAATCGATGAATTGATTCAAATATGAAGATGACATGAATGACTTTGTCGATGTAAAAATGGAACACACAACGCGAGAAGATGTAGACGGAGCCGTGACACCAGAACAACAGACTTGGTCATGGTAGCCTATTACAGCAAGTCACTGGTATGAAAAGACTGAGGTAACTGTAAGAGCATTAATATAAGGTGTAATGTGGGAAGGTGGATAATAAGAGATAATAAAAGAGAAGGTGAATAAGATCTAACAGTCATAATTAGTAAGGATCTTAAGGCAAAAAATCCAGGCATTAATGGATCAGTCATATCTCCTCTGTTCCTCTCTCCTAGGGTTGTGAGAGTGAATTCCCTTAATCTGCACTCATATAGTAGTCCTCTCAGTTCTGGAACAGTACCAGATCTGGTTGCAAACATTTGTACTTTTCAAGCTGTTATTTTTTGGCGATGTGTTGTATTATTGTGGCGTTGGTGCATTGAGTAATGGTCTCGGCGACTGAAGGAGTATAGAAATCTACCGAGATGGTGTTTCGGTATTAAACCTTTGTGGATGATGTACAACATGATGCCAAATTATTAATACAGTAGCTGTTGGGCTGATCTACATCATAATGATACAACTTTTTCTCAAAACTTCATATACACACAGGGGAATTGTCAGGGTGGACAAAGACAAACTCTTCAGCACAGGTGGGACACGAACAAGGGGACACAGGTGGGACATGAACAAGGGGACACAGGTGGAAACTTAGTACCCAGATGAGCCACAGAGACGTTAGAAAGAACTTTTTCAGTGTCAGAGTAATTAATAAATGGAATGCACTAGGAAGTGATGTGGTGGAGGCTGACTCCATACACAGTTTATAATGTCGATATGATAGAGCCCAGTAGGCTCAAGAATCTGTACACCAGTTGATTGATGGTTAAGAGGCGGGACCAAAGAGCCAAAGCTCAACCCCCGCAAGCCCAATTAGGTGAGTACACACGCACGCACCTGCCTCAGTTGTGATCAATATTGAAATACAGTAATCCTTCCGTCTTCAATTATTCTGTAGTATAATTTCATGAAGCACATCACTAGGTTTGATAACAATTTTGCTTTTGTGCTTATACCAACAAATTTTTTGATACATTGATAGTTATTAAAATTATTAATACTAATTACACTATCTGTAAATGTAGTAATTACTACCCTAGGGACCAGGATGCCTCCATTGTTCGGCTGTGATCAAGACATGTGCTCGTGAAAATATTGTCATTAATAGAATAACCAAACACTGAAGCCCCATTATTACAGTAGACAGAACTAACCTTTCTGGAGGGTCCAAACAGTTGCTTCCTGAAGCCAAGTGCACTAAGATAACTCCACACATGTTACATCAATCATGGGAGTCTTGCATAGCTTACCTGAGAACATATCCAGAACCTTAGTAAAGTTAGAAAGAGCTCTTCCATCCCATTCAGCTATTGTGCCGGTTTTTGTCCAGATTGGAGACTTAGATGAGCAGGGTGGTTTTCTCGATACCTAGCTACATATTCTCCCCAGCTTGGCACCTTCTTTTGATTATTACTTGCTTCTGAATGCTAGGTCACAGGCTTAGCCTTTGTTTCTGGCTCTTGTGGCCCCAGTTGCCAAACCCAGGCATTTTTCTGTAGCTTCACCTCTTTCTGTAGATCGGTCTGGAGACGTTTCTTGCTGGTTTGATTTTCTCCTCTTGCATGTGGAGTGTGATGTGGGTCTACCATTGTTTGTGTGGTGCTGGGTAGTTGGTATCCCATCCCACATCATACGTCGCAGTGACAGTAGGAAGTTTCTTGGTGCCTTATTTTGTCTCCGTCTTTCTTCGTTGTCTTCTATTTCTGTTCCAGTGGTTTTGTTCTTGATTGGCATCTTATGCCTAATACTGTCGCCTCGTGTTGTTTGACCTTGGCGATGCTGCTTTTGTTGGTGTTCGCCGTAGATAACTGTAAATAAATAGTACTTTGTCAACACACTTTCTCAAATTATCTTGGATGATCTTTCACCTCTGTCCTGTTCATTCTTTTTTTGAGCCGGTCGGCCGAGCGGACAGCACGCTGGACTTGTGATCCTGTGGTCCTGGGTTCGATCCCGGGTGCCGGCGAGAAACAATGGGCAGAGTTTCTTTCACCCTATGCCCCTGTTACCTAGCAGTAAAATAGGTACCTGGGTGTTAGTCAGCTGTCACAGGCTGCTTCCTGGGGGTGGAGGCCTGGTCGAGGACCGGGCCGCGGGGACACTAAAAAGCCCCGAAATCATCTCAAGATAACCTCAAGATAACCTGTACGCTGCCTGTATTGCCTTGGTTGATGCATTGTTGATGCTCTCTCCTTGGTTCCAAGGCTCATTTACCTCCAGTTGTCTGCAGCATCATAAAATCTAGACGGTCTACTGTCTACTCTTGGTCCCACGATTACATACGTTTGTGGCTCTGTCCTTGTTATTTTTTAATATGCATTGGGCTGATATTGAGTGTTGGGGGTTTGGAGGTTTAAGAGGGTCGTGGCAACTCATAACCTGGTGAGTGTTCCTGGATCTCATCAGTCTTGCATTAGTCTCAGTTGGGTTCCCCAACCTGGTCTCTCATTTTTTGAGGATTTGATCTTCACTCTCCTCCTCCTCCTCCATGGAAAGTCCCAGTTTTCTTCTTCTCTGTGGTTGGTTAGGTTTAAGGAGCTATTGTTTAACCCCTCCAGAAAAAATCAGCATTGCATGTAATGACACCTTTTTGAATTATTTGAATTCAACTGAAAATATTTTTTTTTATTCCGTTGGCATTTGTTGTAATGTACATTACTTATCAGACAAGCTTTTTGTTCTATTTCCTCTAAATACTCTTGTAGGAATAAGTACACACTGTTCTGTACAGTAATCTTCTCCATTTCAGCACTTACGTTTTGCCAGACATGGAGAAGACGGCAGAAGATAAGTGGGAGTTCCTTGAAGCATTGTACCAACATGGACCTGATGTGGAAGCCCTCAGGAAGGTCTTGCCCAAGTGGACAAAGGCGCAGTTGTTGGCCGTCATCAAGCGGTTTCGCCACCGTGCGAAGAAGGTACCAGTAGCTGGCGTCTTTGCTGTGTGTAAATTCTTCTTTATTGCATTTTTATAGTAGAGAGAATTTAAATTTATTATGTGATAGCATTTAGTTTGCTTTACATTATTTTTCTGGAAAAAAACACATACGGTAAATGTTCAAAGCAAATAAATTTGTTGTGAATACTGTGTATGATTTTTGCTAATGGATTAATTTTTAATTTAGACTAAGACTGGGCAAAATTTGTGGCAGAATTGATTTCTTTGATGAAACATGATGTGGATGATGAAACATTGATGATGACATGATGAAACATTGATTTCTTTGATGTTGGTGGGTCGGGAGGCTGGTAATGGGTAAAGATCTGCCACTTTTAATGACATTAAAGTTATGAACTGTCTTCTGCCTCTTCAGAGAATGATGGAAGGTGAGGAAGAAGACATAAAACGTAAACCTCCTCTCGAGCAATGGATTGGCCTCACTACAAAGCTGCACGAAATTCAGGGAACCACAAACCAGTTAAAGCGAAGAGGTCGCAAAGCTTACGCTGAAGTACCCAAGGATCACGCACCTCTGATGGGCAAAGTAATGTACAGTTGTGTGTTTTTACAGCCTAGATTTTTTACTTCAGTCAACAGTATTATACAGTACGTAGTAGAATTACAGGTGTCTGGGAAGGTGAAAATTTGGTTAATTGAAGGTGTGGGCGAAGTAAGGCTGGCAGCGAGGGAGACTTCCATCTTCACCAACTCTGCTAGAAAACTCATTTTAAAAGTTCTTGTATTAATAAATAGTCTTATTTCTTCCCTATTTCACATCATTTACAATGGGATAGTTCAAGATATGTTTACAGTATGATATTTGGTCCAGAGAAATTATTTAACACATAAATGGCTCGTGTGTTATGTGATCTAGATTTGTTGTTTTAGCTCCTGGCCTAGAAAAGTGTGATTTGTTTGACATTATTTAAGATAATCAACCCACCTAGTCCATTTTATCATAAATATTTCCTGGAGATTAGGTGAGCGGGATAAGAGCTAGTGCCGGCTGACACCACAAACTGTACCTCCTGTATGTGATAGAAATGTCGTATGCCCCTGGAATATAGGAGGCCTGGTCGACGACCGGGCCGCGGGGACGATAAGCCCCGGAAACACCTCGAGGTAACCTCAAGGTAAGGTACCAATTTATACGGAGCCAATGATTATCTGAATTCACCTGAGGGCAACTCTGTCTAGTGGCCTCAATGGGGACAGGAAGCTGGCAGTTTGTCAAAGGTCCCCCACTTGTTCCAGAGGATTTTTTCTATCTGAATTTTAAACTGGAATAATTGTCTTGGCATTTATGGCTTCAGCAGGTAGGCAGTTCCATGGGGTTTATAACCCTATGGGTGGAAAGCATCTCCTGATTTCTGTCCTACATTTTGTGGGTCTGACAAAATACTGACATGATATTTTGCCTGCTCATTTTTGTATGCATAATAAATAAACTATATATTTTGTATTATGCTGAGAACATTTTACTACATGTACCATGCATTCACTGAGGTTTTTTATCATTGTGTAGGTAATAAAGTAAGTGTGTTAGTTTTTCATTAGTAAGTGACTCCATGTTGTCATGATCTGGGGCCAGATTCACGAAGCAGTTACGCAAGCACTTACGAACCTGTACATCTTTTCTCAATCTTTGACGGCTTTGTTTGCAATTATTAAACAGTTAATGAGCTCCGAAGCACCAGGAGTCTGTTTATAACAATAGCAACAGTTGATTGGGAAGTTTTCCTGCTTGTAAACTGTTTAATAAATGTAACCAAAGCCGTCAAAGATTGAGGAAAGATGTACACGTTCATAAGTGCTTGCGTAACTGCTTCGTGAATCTGGCCCCTGGCTTGTGGATGACTTAAGAGATTTGAGTCTGTTCATACATCAAGGAAACAGGTTTAGACAAAGTGTAGTCACATGTAGGCTGAGACGAGATGAAAAGATTAAGCTAGAAATGTATAAAATAAAATGTTGAGATAGTTATTTTACTGTCGCAGGTGATGATGTATGCTGCCTGCTTTGAGGAACACTACCAAGGATCAGAACCTGATGCTCCTAATTACAGTGAGATCTACAGGTAAGCAATGTCTGAGTTACCACACACACAGTAAACACATTGTATGCTCCAGCAAACATGATATCATAAAGAAACCAATATATAAGGTGGGGGGGAAAAGTAAGCTTAATAGTTATTTATTATGTAAATAGAGATATGAAGAACTTATAAATTCAGGGAGTTTATTCATATACGAGCACTGTCGAGAGGCAGCGCGATGTCAAGAGTAGAGGGAGGTAGGTAGGAGCCAGGCAGCTGTGACTAGGTATGAAGGTGTTTGATTTAAGTGTATTTATCCAGCACTCTTTTATGCAGGTACTTGGCTCAGCTGCTGGAGGGAAAGGAACCAACACAGTTAAGTCCTGGGAGCGCTGACAAGGTACTGGAGATATTGGGTCGGATCAAGAAGGTGGTGCTCCAAGGCAGTTTGCACGACCATAGTAAATATCTTGAGAGGCTACCCATTTCCTACCTTTCTTCAGATGCTCCAGAGGTATGAGTTCCAAGTTACGTGTGAAAGTGGTGACAAATGGGTGTATATAAATTATAATTACCACAGCTTTATATATGGAAAAATCTTTCCTCCTATTTACTATCTTGAGATGATTTCGGGGCTTTAGTGTCCCCACAGCCCGGTCCTCAACCAGGCCTCCACCCCCAGGAAGCAGCCCGTGACAGCTGACTAACACCCAGGTACCTATTTTACTGCTAGGTAACAGGGGCATAGGGTGAAAGAAACTCTGCCCATTGTTTCTCGCCGGCGCCTGGGATCGAACCCAGGACCACAGGATCACAAGTCCAGCATGCTGTCCGCTCGGCCGACCGGCTCCCTTAGGTAGCACCAGAAAAATTCCTGAAGTTTGAATGTTAGACAAGGTCAAACTCCAGGATAAAGTCTGAAGCAGTAACCCTGTTGTGTCAGTCATGCATTCATCAATCCCCGTCTAAAATGACTGAGAAGACGAATGGTAGCCACAGACTAAATTAAAACGTGTAACTTTCACACCACCTAGCTGAAGGCTGGTAAAATGGAACTGCTGCCCAAACCAAGGTCAGACACAGTCCCTAAAAGGCACTGATAAGGTAGTGGTCTAACTTGAGAGAAACCAGGCTGTGCTGAAGGCTACACCGGACCGGACACTTGCAGAGAATATAACTGAAGGCTACACTGGACCGGACACTTGCAGAGAATATAACTGAAGGCTACACTGGACCGGACACTTGCAGAGAATATAACTGAAGGTTACACCGGACCGGACACTTGCAGAGAATATAACTGAAGGCTACACTGGACCGGACACTTGCAGAGAATATAACTGAAGGCTACACTGGACCGAACACTTGCAGAGAATATAACTGAAGGCTACACCAGACCGAACACTTGCAGAGAATATAACTGAAGGCTACACTGGACCGGACACTTGCAGAGAGTATAACTGAAGGCTACACTGGACCGGACACTTGCAGAGAATATAACTGAAAGCTACACCAGACCGGACACTTGCAGAGAATATAACTGAAGGCTACACTGGACCGGACACTTGCAGAGAATATAACTGAAAGCTACACCAGACCGGACACTTGCAGAGAATATAACTGAAGGCTACACCAGACCGGACACTTGCAGAGAATATAACTGAAAGCTACACCAGACCGGACACTTGCAGAGAGTATAACTGAAGGCTGTCAGTTATCAACAATCAATGCCAAAGAAAGCCCTGAAAAGATGATGATATACTAGTGTTGCCATCTTGTGGCAGTTAGTGTACTGGTAACTAACCAGGAATATCATTCTTGGTTGCTCTAAAAGGATCAAAACACCGAGTTCTATGCAATATCTGGTAAGGAATTCAGATTAAAGTATAACTGGAGTGAGCTGCTCTTCACTTCTGCCTGATGTGTTGCCAAAATGTACTAAATGTTAGAGAAGATCCATGGGTTCATTTTCATCCTAATTGACTTTGCTCTTTGAATGGCTGTCACAAATGTAGACAATTCCAAAATTAACTGTTCCAAATGCTCAAAATGTTTGCAATTTAGCCTATTGTATTTTCCAAGATTAAAATCATGTCCAGTAGGAATATTGTACTGTATTTTCATTGTCAAAATCAATTTTAGACATGCGATTACTGCTTATTTATCTTGTAAATTTATTATGGCCAGGTTTACATATGCAAGTAATGTTTTCATTTAGTAAATAGCAATGTTCTGTAATTTACTGAATTTGTGTTTCTTTATAGGATGACTTTCACACCACAGAAGGAGCCAGTCATGCAAGGTTGGTTCATTGTTCTTATTTAACTGACAATGAGTCTCTTTAGACTACTGTACATGTTTAATGCCAATAATCATAACATATCAAGATGTTAACATCCCTGATTTATCAATATTTACCAGTCTCCGTGGTGTAGTGGTAAGACACTCGCCTGGCGTTCCGCGAGCGCTTTGTCATGGGTTCGTATCCTGGCCGGGGAGGATTTACTGGGCGCAAATCCTCAACTGTAGCCTCTGTTTAACGCAACAGTAAAATGTGTACTTGGATGAAAAAACGATTCTTCGCGGCAGGGATCGTATTCCAGGGACCTGCCCGAAGCGCTACGCGTACTAGTGGCTCTACAACAATGTAACAACTCTTGTATATATCGAGAGAGAAAAAAAAAATCAATATGCCTAATTTATGAACATGTTAATAACAGCCTCAAACACTACAGTTATACTTTATTTTTATAACTGTTTTAAAGTATTAAAAATCTTCTATGCATTTTTTGCATAAATATTTAGTTCTTTCATAAGAAAAGCACATCTAGGTCAAATCTTTATTGAAGTGAAAATAACTGAATTGCTAAGTATTGTGGGCTGTGTACGAGACTGTCAAGCATTGAAATAGAGGGATGGTGTAGTTGAGGCAGACGACGGGTGTCTTGGAAGGGTAGAGTGGAATGATGTATAAAAAGGCTAAATTGCAAAAATAAAGTTTGTGTGACGAGTGCCCTAGAGAAGCTGCTGCTGCGGTCACTCCTTGATGGAGCGCTGATGGCAGGAAGACATCGAGGCTGGTGACATAACTGTACCTCAGAGGGCTGTCAAATTCCAGTACAGAGTAGGTTAATGTCAAATGCTGTACTTTGCACAAGGAATATTTTGTGTAATGTGGGAGGAGGGTAGGGGGGGGGGATATGTTGATAGCTACTGTAATTGAACCTTTATGTATTCTAATTTCCAGTTCCAAGAAAGAGCCCGGAGAGGGTGCGTGCCCGCTGTTCCAAGATGCAGAGGAAGAAGCAGACACCATGGAGCTGGAGCCGGGGGATCCCTACTATGAAGTCAAGAAAGAGAAGCTCATGAAAAAGGCAAGTATATTTTTCCAGGGCCTTTACTTTACTGTATCCAACTTACACAACTTAATAATATAACAAACAGTACTAGCATTATTTTAATGTTTTGTCAGTGTCCATTTGACTGAGAAAATTAACTTTTGTCCAAAAGGCTATTTTTCTTCATTCCAAACAAACATGAAGCACATTATTGGAGACATTAATGAATTGGCATTTCATTAACTTTGTTTTTTTACCCACAGTTGGAGATGCTTCAGCAGGAATCTGCTAAAAGACTCCAGTTTGTGCCTGGAGTAAATCCCTTGGAGTTGCCCATCAACTTGCTGATGAAGTCAACGGTGACCCCTTCATGTCTTACCTTTGGCACGCACGCCCACGAAAATTGAGTTTGCTTTGTGTATCAGAAATGTCGAGATATTGCTTTTCTTTCATGAAATTAATATTTTTGTTTTAAGCTATGTTCATATACCAAATTCTGGTTGTTTAATTATAAAGTATGAATGGTGAAGTATTGTTTAAATATCCAATTTCAGTATTATTGTCAGCCTCAACATGTGTGATCAGGTGCTGTCTTTTGGCTTAATTACTTACAACACTGTCTTCCTGGCTTGGTACCATCTTTTGACTATCAGTGTCACTGGATATTCAAAAGGTGCTAAACATCACTTGGGATGTCAGTAAGAGAACAAAAGCACACAAGTGATATCAAAGGTATTGCATTTGCCAAGGATTCTGTTGTGGGACAAGTGGCCCTGAACAACATTAGGAAAGCAAAACAATTGCAGTTTAAACAATAAAACACAGCTTTTCTGCCTATTAAGTGCCCACGAGTTAAGAGTGTAAGGCAGATATTCAACCTATGGTGATGCCAATCCCCCTTTTTTTTCCCCACATGCATGCACTATAAATTTCAACATATTGGCCCTACACACTTGAGCATTTAGTAAGGCACAGGTCTGTTCCATTGCCAGAAGTGTATTCACCTAGTTGTGTTTGCAGGGGTCGAGCTCTGGCTCTTTTGGCCTGCCTCTCAACTGTTACTATTTTTTTTTCTACACACACGCACCCAGAAAGCAGCCCGTGACGGCTAACTAACTCCCAGGTACCTATTTACTGCTAGGTAACGGGCATCAGGGTGAAAGAAACCCGTCGTTTCTCGCCGGTGCCGGGAATTGAAGCCGGGCCACAGGATCACGTGTCTAGCGTGCTATCCACACAGCCACCGGCGCCCTGTTCTGCTAATGTTGCACACCATTTAAAATGTCCCAATTATCAGGAAAACCTGAAGTCATGTCTTTATAAAATCCTCTGAAAATTTTGTCTAACCGTGCATCTCATTCCTCTTGTTGGCACTGTGAATGATATATAGGAACTCTTGAATATTCTGCATCACAGCTGGTGCTATATAGCTTTCCTACACACTTAGCACTTTTTGATAGTTACTTGTTCATTCTGACTTGGACAGAGTTTGTGGCTTCTGGTTACATCTGGAAGATCTGCCCCCAGGGAAAGTTTCTTGCTGAGTGGCCAAGCTAGGATTCCTATATAGGACTGGTACAAAGTATTCAAAAGTTTCTAGGTATCGTTCACAATGTCAATACTAGAACAAAGACGATAATTTTGTTTAATACACTTCTTAAGGGGGACAGTCAAGAGGAATAATGGGAAAGCAAAACGTTTGATCATTCTGACATTCCACAAGGGTGCAAGTGACAATTTCAGAGTATGGGGAGGGGGGGGGGGTGTCTGCTCCATTGCTTACAGGGGGTATCATCATATGGCAGTTCATGGGGGTAATTGTGTCTTTATATGTAGGGTATGATACAAATAAGGATATAATAGCTTTATGTGGATGTAATGGAGTTTAACTTGACCCACAAAAATCAGATGGTAACATGGCCGTGAAACTGTGTGACTGCAGCCATCGTCATTGTACAAAATTTTCCGTCATAACACCAGGTATACCAGTGATCATAAGGTTCTCATCAGGTGATGAGTAATGATTTAGCCTAGAGGACAACTTTATTACAATGTAATTTAATAAATATTTTCGTCTTAAATATAAATCGTCCTCATTAAATATTTAAGATTCTTTCCTAAAAGGAAGAGAAAGCACACCATTACACTTAATTTTTATTAACTTGGTTATAATAAAAAGTAATACCTTTCATGGCTATTTAACAAAACATTATGCTGCATCTTACAATTACATGGTTACATGTAGAGTTTTAAAGTGAACTTTTTAATAAAGTTGTGGTAGTATAGTAGTATCAAGAGAGGTCTAGAACCCCTACGTAAGCCAGCAGGGCAGCTCGTGCAGTGTTGTGTTGGGTAGCGAGCACCGCGAGCCGCCTTCCTTACCACTCTCATCCATTATTCAACCTCACTATTTATCAGGCAAAAAAAGAATCCAGTAATGGAACACTATTAATGTGTGGGCTACTGCCCAACACTGGCAACGTGACGCATCACTTTACCTTTATAAACAAACCTTTGGTCATAAACAATACTTGTGCAAGGAGGCTGGGCATGGCTCCCAACATTCACCTTCACCACAAACTGAACTAATCACAACAAAACTATAAACTAAATCATGGAAAACGGATAACATTTTTCCTCTCTATTGAATGTGACTTAACCTGACTAGACTACACCGTTGCAAAAATTCTGTATTACAAAGACATACATCCGTGAAAAAGCTGGCAAGCTAGACAAATAATATATACATCCGCAACTATAAATATTGCATTATTCACATATCTGTAGAATTTAATTTGAGAGTTGCCATCACCCATCCACCACGTAACAGCATTATTCATCGAGTTGTCTTGAAAGTCTGTGGAGAGAACTTGCATTAATTACCTGGAGAAAACTGGCTCAGTATTAATGCCTTTACCATGAAAAAAATATAATAAACTTCCCAACTTCATTCTATCTTAAGAAATAATAAGATTTACGTATAATTTGGTTTCCCTTAGTCAGGAAGAGAAAGTCGATAAGCCTAGGCCAATTACTGTTCTTGTCAGGTTCCAACCCACAACAGTTCCAACTCCAAGATGAAAGGTAATTATCAAAAGGCGGCACCAAACCGGGAAGGCTATGTATCCAAGATGAAAACTTTGCCCAAATGCTTCTCTCCACCTGCAGGCACTGAACCTGGAACCTAATGGCTCTCATGCCACAGTCAACATGAACAACTATTTAACCAATATAACTCGCCACTTCCATCACGAACATTCCGCCAACACATTTCATGGAGCATTAAAGTCATCAAGTAATAATGACGACATTGCAAAATGCCACACTATAGCACTTAACTAGTAAACTTGTCAGCAACACCCCCCCCCTCCTACTCACGGAGTGGGGCCATCAGCACAGAAACAGGATAATATAGTAAAAAGGTTACAGGTAGCAGAAGGAAAAAGTTTTATTCATTGCATCATTCACACTATGTAGCAGTACCTGGAGCAGTACCTTTCCTCCAAGACCAGACACACAAGCTTCCCCATGAATTAGTCACTATGTAGCAGCACCACTCCTGGAGCAGTACCTTGCCTCCAAGACCAGACACAGACACACACACAGGCTTCCCCATGAACTACAGTCACTTCCTTACAACCAACTTCCACGCGACCATTAGTACGCCTCGGCACTCAATCCCAGCTGCAGTTTGTGCTCTCTACAGGCTTACTGTGTTTATGGAGACTTGGGGCTATGAAGTACTGTCAATACATTAGAGTTCAATGTAGATAAATTGTTTAAAAGAAATAATCCAAGGCCAGTCAGTGATCAAATTAGCCCAACTCTAGAGGGCTCTTAAATTATACAAAATTGTTACATGCAAGGATTAAATTATTACCTTAAATTTGATGGAAGCAAAACCAAGATTAGAAAGAGCTGTAGATAATAATTTTCCAACCTAGACACCACTAACGAAATTTTGATGTCCAAAATGATGGTCACAAAGGGAAGAGAGAAAAATGGAACGAAATCCTTTACCCAAGTAACCAGATAAAATTAAAAATTATTCTGGAAATCACAAATTGCAATGTCCAGACTGCAATTGGACAATAATTAGTCCAACATTACGCAACTGTCGGCTGGGGTCGTGTGATGCCATCCTGGTTATTCAATATTTATTGTATATGTATATTAGGCAAGGATGTAAAAGCTAGTATTTAATAGGGGTACTGTAATTTGTATAGGACAATTTATGTATACCAATGTAGGTATTGCCCAAAATGCTATGCGTGCTAGTGGCTTTACAAGAATGTAAATCAACTTAATTTCTCTGTTAACCCCCCCAATGTACCTTCTTGTATATAAATAAATAAAAATAAATAAAGGTGTATATAATAATGCCAAAAACTTTTGTACATTAAGGTACAAAAAGTAATGAGAATTTTAAGAATTGGTAAATAGATTTAAACTGAATTTGGGAAAATTATTTGAACTTTGAGAAAGATGGAAGAAGGTGGAATGTCATTAAAAGTGAAACAAGGAACTAGTCATCTGGGATGCCTTATAAGCCAAAAGCAGCCTTGAGGCTCAGTTGTGAGTACAGAACACTTACATTATTAAGTCACTTTGTATTCCTCGGTTTGATAGTAATGATTCTAATAATGTGAAAAATTCTTTTAGAACTATAATTTGCATTTCCAAACTGTATACTAATGATAAAGATTAGGAAAAAACCCAGAATGGCAACATTTTTATCAAGACAATTACTAGGTGTGCACCAATTTTTCCGAATGATGCCTATTAATTTAAGCAAAATTTAAATAACTCCGTGCAACTATAAAATTCACTAGGCAAATATAAACATTATTCCCATCATCAAACTGTGAACTCTATGGAACGACCGGTCACAGTTACCTTAATCCTTCTTCACTGCATCGGCAGCAACCTTGGTGGCAGTGTCGGCCAGCTCACTGATCTTATCCTGAACCTTTGACATGGCACTGTCAATTTCCCGTTCGTGTTTGATGAAGACTGGACGAACCACACGATGGTAGATCAGGTCCGAACCATTCCAAGACACTGGGAGGAAGCACCACACCAGGAACATGCACTGTAACAACAATTACAAGGAATACAATATCTGGTTAAAATAGCTATAGTACACATACAATTATTGTAGCACCAAGCCAAGTACAGTGGGCCACTGGTGGCAGCCGCCTGCGTCTGGCATAACATCCACACTACAGCAGCTCAAGCTCAATGTTTAGCAAACAAAATGTTGCAATTTGAATATTAAAGTTTTTTGCAAGTGTATAATTAAAAATGTACAATAGTTTGTGTGTTGCATTATAAAACGTGTGTAATCAAACTGAAAACTTTGATAACAATTTGACTTTAAATGCAGTATTTTGGACAAGTGTAAAGGGATTTGTTTCTAGCAGCTCAATTGCACAAGATTCCTTAGTGATCGTTCTACTGGTTGAGTACACGAGATATACTAAGGTAATACTTATGGCCTGGTATAGTGTTACTTTGACTAATTTTTCCTGTTAGAAAATTAATTAATAAGGACTTACTAGTTCATTTTTTTAAATCTCCTGAACTTTATCCGTAGTAGATGGAAAACGACTATGTGTTGCTTTGTAACCCATTCGTGCTTTTCTATAACGTCCCTCCTTTAACCACTTAACTGCGCCAACCGAGTTTTCTCGGTCGGCGGGAAACTGCGCCAAACGAGAAAACTCGTTTTGATTTTTCGTAACCAATTCTAAATGTGTACGAGGTTGGTTGTGTACGAAATGGACTCTTAGGACCTCCAGTGAGAGGCAGCCATCTTGGAAAAAAAATCCCAGAATGCCCTAGGGCTGCTGGCTGGGTTAGTACTGAATGAGCAACCATGGGTGGTGCACACGTCTCTGGCTCCCAAACACCTGTCCGACGCGGTGTTGAAAGATAATGCTCTGTCGGTGAAATTCAAAACTTATTGTTTAAAGAACATAAGGGTCATAATATTGGGGAAGCCAGGCGCAATAAGGACCTAACACAAAGGTTGGATGCAAGTGATACAGCACCTATGAGGACAATATAGCGAGCGTATCCAGTTGTAGCTCTGAGCGTCACCCTTGCAATCCTATGCTATTTACTTAGATGATACTTAGATGAATGTTTTTCTGCGTTCAGTGATGATGCATCTGATACAAATAGCATAGATGAACAGTGTTAGCGGCTTCCATGGTGGTGTTTTCCATAAATATTTTCAAGAATACCCGAATCTCTTCCCAACTGACGGACACTCGAGGTAAGCTGAATCTCTTCCTGTGTGGGACCATACAAAGCGATCTTTTCAAGACTACCTTACAAATTGATCTTTTCCTATAATCTTTTCAAGACTACATTATGCTTTACAAGCTTGGTTACATACAATCTACAAGTACTAAAGCCAAGGGTGTACGTGAGTGCGTTATTTGCAAGCACACAGAATGAAGAAACAGGAAGCGAAAATTTATCTGTACCTGGTGCACTGAGAGCGAAGTCGCGCTGTGTACCATGGGCTATTTCGTTGATTATTACTCACTTCCGAAGTACTGTGTAATACAGTGTGTTACTGTGTATATAGTGTGTGAAACTGTACATATTGAAATTTTAGTGATTTTTTAACAGGTAATATTGCAACAATAAACATTTATTGTGGACACATTACTGACACATGTATCACAGTTCCATGGAACATTATGAACGTTCTACTGTATACATATTATAAAGGACACAAATATGCATCATATACAATAAAAAAACAAATAAAACCGCATTGGAAATACATAAAACAAATAATTGAAAATATATTTGTGGCAACACCCGGTGCTTGAATGGTCCGCGCGACCGTGTCTGGGCGAGTCACACACGGGCGACCAGGCCCTGATGACGTCACAGCGCACCTTGTCCACGTCCCTACAGCCAAAGTAAGTGGAATTTGGTACTTATTTTTACATAGACATGTTTAGGGAAGGGAATTTATCATTTTACGAAGAAAAAAAGAATTTTTTGGGAACACTTCATTTCATGCGCACCGGGGGAATTTCTCAATAAACTCCGCACAGCACGGTGGTTAAGAAATGTGCTAAATCATGGCTGAGTATCCCTGCTAGAACTTCTCAGCAAGTGGAGAAAAGTTTACATGCATCAATAAACACACATGAGCTTCCATACTGAAAAATGTTCTTTATTATCTTGATATGCAATTGGTGCCTGGTCTACCTGTTTTATCTGTTATACGTGGGTTTTTGTTTTGACTACAATAACAAAGTTGCTCACCTTGGCCAGCCAGTAGAAGGGGAACCATGAGAGCAGCAGATCGGAGAAGAACTCGCACACTGAGAACAAGGCAAACACAACCCAGTAGGTCAACCAACGGGTGTCATCCTCCTTCTTGAGCGACTCCAGAGCCTGTCGAAATCAGGAGAGAGCTATACAGACATATATATGCAGCTTCCAAAATAAAAATGTGCCAAACGACTATTCCCAAAATGTGCCAATTAACTCCCCGTTCCTCTACACCCTAAACCTTCAAGTCCTAATAAAATCTCTGGTATAAGTGCCAATTAATTTATAAGATGAGGTTTTATAACCACTTTTGGGAATCACACTGGAGCTTTGTGCCACCTGTCTGCCAAATACTTTCCTTTTACCTACAATGTACACTATTTTTACAACACTTTACTGTACAGTTTGAAGACTGTACATCTGCCTAAAAATAATTATGCTTTAAATTTGACTACCACTGATTTGACTTGAGGGAGCCGGTTGGCCAAGCGGACAGCACGCTGGACTTGTGATCCTGTGGTCCCGGGTTCGATCCCAGGCGCCGGCAAGAAACAATGGCCAGAGTTTCTTTCACCCTATGCCCCTGTTACCTAGCAGTAAAATAGGTACCTGGGTGTTAGTCAGCTGTCACGGGCTGCTTCCTGGGGGTGGAGGCCTGGTCGAGGACCGGGCCGCGGGGACACTAAAGCCCCGAAATCATCTCAAGATAACCTCAAAAATATTCTTAATCTTAAAGATTTATGGATACAGGGATAGAAAATGTTCTAACTTGTTCCATCAAAGATATTTACCACTTTAACATTGTGATTTTGAACATGGGGTTTATTAAGAGCGAAGTGTTAACTTGCCTTGATGCTGCAGTAGGCTGGGTACACAAAACCAATCACATTACAGATGAGTTGGGCACCATAACCAAACGCCAGGTACAAGCTCAGAAGGATGATGCCACCTGTGGAGTACGTCACTACTGTCATTTTATCCAATGAACATCTTAACACATTTACTAACCATTCAATAATGGGAACTAAAATAAACCTATAAAGTTAAAGACAACCTAACCTATAATAATCTTCCAACATTCATCCGACATAGCACAAGTACAACTCCATAATATCTATGTAATGTACAGCTTCAGTAATATACAGGCCTGCCATAGAGAAGTTGAGATAACCTCCATATTTAAATGAAAAAAAGTTTTACTGCAGCCTGGACAAACATGCCAGAGCCCCCAACTCTTAAGTCGGCTCTATCTTAAACTAACTAATACTCTAACTCTTAAGTACTAGCTCTATCTATAAATCCATCAATCTTTGTAAAATCTCTTGTATGTATGTACCTTACCTAAATAAACATTTATTTATTTATTTATTTAACACTTTGGACAATATTATCAAGCCAAGTGGAAAACTAACCCATGCCAGAATTGCAATCTAGCTTATTCCAACTAGAACATTTTTATGTACAGGCAACCCATAATTTGTACAGAAGATTACTGTATTTATTATGCAGATGAAGTTGTGGGTAAGCAATTTCATGCCAAATTTTGAAATGCAAACATTCTGATTTACATTTATGCACAGTAATTGTACACATTATGCACTGTGGCCCTCAATTATGCACTGTATGGGTTGGAACTTAGAACACATTAAATATTAGTGTGTGCTACCAAGTAATGATTGACTAATTTTTGAGTTCTAGAATGAATTATATTTCTATACACCTGGTATATATTAAATTGTGTACTCGTTACAGGAATGTATTTTTTTTTTAATTAACAGAATGCAGTGCAACCTTTAGCAATGTTAACAATGGGAGAAAACCCTCACTTTAGGATACAAGTAATGTGCGCGAGGAAATCCAGGAAATTGAGAAATCCAATAATGAAATTTGCTGGAAACCAGTTTCTAAATAGCCATTAAAAATGTACAGTACCTTACCCAGCTAGGGTACTCTACTAGGTGTGCTGCAAGCACAAGTACAATTCATCACAAACTTTTTAATGCTATACACAAGCTGTGAAAGCATAAAGATATGATATACAAGATGCAGTCAAATCTTAGCATGATAAAATTAAGAAACCTTATTTGCTCATACCGTATTTTACGTAAGGCCAATGTTTCTCTTCCTTCAGAACTGACAACCGAGAGTCCCTCAGAATATCCTTCATCATCCACTCTACCACATCAGGAATCTTGAACTCCACCTCCACCTCCTCTTGTGTCTCTTTCTTAGTAGACATTGCCTTTCCTTTTTTGCTCAAAAGAAAGCCTCTATTACCAAAAACCTGAAGACCTTTTCCACTACTAGGCAGCTACTGACTCAAACCGTTTGGACATGTGTTCGCCAGCTCTAGATAAGAGCCAGATAAAGATAACTCCACTCCCAAAGGGCAAATTTTATCTGATATGATATAAAACACCACCTTACCTAGCCATAGAAATGACTGTATATACAGAAAGCATGCCAGACTTACACATGAAAATTTTGAATTTGAACACACACCTGATGTTCATCAACCACCCCCCCCCCTTGCTCCACCCTCACTAGGGTAATATCTCCGTCACCTATGTTACCAGCGCACCCAGTACTGGATTCTTCACAAGATAATCTGGTGCCGACATGGCACCAATTACTACTACTTCACTCTACATATTTACACATTTTAATGTTAAATGTCTCAGTGGAAATACAGTAATGTACATTGCACTAGAGTGACACGCAAACTATAAACATTATAATTGTGCCACCAAACAACAAACAAGCTATCTATTGTTTAGGCTGAAGATCTCTTGTTTACAAGTTCAGGAATCATGTTCACTGCACGGCATTAACCAACACAAATTAACTGAACAATCGGCACACAACAATGTAAAACACACACACACGAACTATCCAATATTCTGTATACTGCTGGTGGCCTGTGTGTCATGCACGCATGAAGAAACTTTTATGACTTGGCAACTAGATAAGCTTCACTACACCTTTTTAAATCTTTTACATACAAATTTTAAAAAGTTACTTATCACAACATGATCAAAAGTTGTTTTATCAGCTGAACCCTGACCATCACATTAATTGCCCGTGGCCAACGACTATACCACGTCGAGAACACTGCTTCTCGTCCGATCAGCGAAGTTAAGCAACATTGGGTTTGGTTAGTACTTGGATGGGCGACTGCCTGGGAACACCAAATGCTGTTGACAATAATGTTAAGCGACCACACGAGTCCTAAATACTCTTACTCCGCCCAAGTAAAACAGAAACAAGGAACATTTAGTGGATCAGCCATAGGCTTAGGCCCATACAGGAATATCCCTAGGAAAACAAAAAAAAATAGCATGTGACACAGCAATGAGAGCTCTTACAACCTGCCTGCCTCAGTGCCTTCGTATACTTCTTTCACATCTCATTAGCAACATTTATATTTCAATGAGTCAACTTCCTGCAAGAAACCAGGAGCCTAATCAGTTTCCACCTTAAGCCAACACATTATTGACTACTCTATACTTTACTCAATACAGACCCCTAAACCATGACACACATTCCTTCATATTTTTACTAATTTTCTCAAGACTGGCAAAATTCAAGAATGCTCAAAACAGCAAAAGTGAATCTTTTCTCCCTGGATACTGTCTACGACGACTACTGCTAAATGTACTTACAGCAGGAGGCTAAGAGGAAAACCCAAAAATTAGTAAAACAAATCAAATTCAAAATATACATGCTCATGAAACTTTTAAAATGCACACGAAAATAAAAGTCAATCTACCTAAAACTGTCTCAGCTATTCAATCATTATATAGGAAGTACCTTAATTATAGCCACTTTATTAGAAAAGTACTCTGTGGTGAAATAACACCAAATATATATTTACATATAAACTTATAAGTTTCCAAACTATTAAAAGGCATTTCTCACAGATCCAGTAACTGCTGTAAAAACATCAACATTCAGAAGCATTAAGTGTTACTTTGAGAGGTTAAGCCACTCAAATGCAGCCTTCCTGACACTTGACATTCACCACACTTCCACGGCAACACAGAATTGCCGCACAATGAGTACACAAGGTCAGCTGGCCGGTTGCCAGGGATGAGGCATCACTATCCCCACCTTACACAATCTTATCATTCTCACAATTAATACAAAATAAACCGACTACACTGACCATGTATCAAATTGCCTCATCTATATTTAACATTTTGTCACAGCCACCACTGTGAACCCTGTATCATTACCACTATTCACTGTATTTAATCACTCGACTGGCAACCCCTTCTGTGATGCTGTAGTTGCCAGGAGGGTGTAGGGGTACTAGTGGGAGTACCTGGGAGGGTGTAGGGGTACTAGTGGGAGTACCTGGGAGGGTGCAGGGGTACTAGTGGTGGTGGGAGTACCTGGGAGGGTGCAGGGGTACTAGTGGTGGTGGGAGTACCTGGGAGGGTGCAGGGGTACTAGTGGTGGTGGGAGTACCTGGGAGGGTGCAGGGGTACTAGTGGTGGTGGGAGTACCTGGGAGGGTGCAGGGGTACTAGTGGTGGTGGGAGTACCTGGGAGGGTGCAGGGGTACTAGTGGTGGTGGTAGTACCTGGGAGGGTGCAGGGGTACTAGTGGTGGTGGGAGTACCTGGGAGGGTGCAGGGGTACTAGTGGTGGTGGTAGTACCTGGGAGGGTGCAGGGGTACTAGTGGTGGTGGGAGTACCTGGGAGGGTGCAGGGGTACTAGTGGCTGCAGTACCTGGGAGGGTGCAGGGGGTACTAGTGGCTGCAGTACCTGGGGAAGAGGGGTTCAAGCTGCTGGTAGGAATGTTGAGGGGGGGGAGACGGTAGTAGTGGTGTACAGAGTGGCAGCAGCTGGAGACTAAAGTCTCCATGTATATATTGCATTACCCCACTATAATTAAACAATGTACAGACTCGCTGAACAGGAAGCACTAGTCGAGCCCCTTATCACCATTATCATACTCAGGATAAGCCGTGTGCGCCACAAAGACTTCCCATTGGAGCCAAGACACCTCAGAGGGCAGCAATAGGAGAGGGGAAAGGTGGAGGATAGTGTGAATAGAGGACTAGGATGATTGAGGTTGGGGTGGGAATTTAATGGGTGTAACTAGGTATTTAACCCTTCCTCCTTCCCTGTTGCGTAGGGTAATGCTATGGGCTCAACTGCCAAGACTTTAAAATTTGTCTTTAAACTTTTGTTATATCCTGTTACCCCAATGGTACTCTGGCAAGTGGGCGAAGGGAGTAGTGTGTTTATAGAATGCATGCCTTTTCTAGCTTTGTCAACTTAGAAAATTATATCTGCAGCACAGGGCATTCTAGTAGGAATTATCTTCAATAATACTGATAAAATACACCATCAGGTCACAACATTAAACCAAGCCACACACGCAAGGCATGTTTGCAGAACTTTACAGCACACAAGTCTATGGTACGGTACTATCACTACCCCAAACCTTTACCCCCCCCCCCACATGAGTAAGTGCTAAAACACACACACGGAAACTAGATTCTTACAAGGACTAGGTTTAAACATTGTAACGTGTCCATTACTTTATCTGGCACCAGATGTACAGTTCCTCCGGGAGGAGGTGGGGAGGGGGAGGAGGGGGAGGGGGGGGGGGGGGGGGGGAAGAGAGAGAGAACATGCCTGCAGGTTAACCCAATGACGGTGTCTGGCAACAGTCACATGCCACCACCACTTGCACCTCTGCCAAACATTCTTTAAGTGAATTTCGATGCATGGCAATAGAATTAAAAAGAGCCAAGTGTGAATTTATTTAAATATTTCATTATGAGTGCTGTAATGATTAATATAAAAATATAACAAGAACTGGCAAGCAATGTGTATACATACAGTATATATTTTATCATCAACACCTACAGCCTGGTATCTAGTTACTTGAAATTCTAATGAGAAAACTTGTCAAACTAAAATGTCCCACGATCACCATGGATGGAGATTACGACCCAAGATAATACACACAGTTTTTTACCGGTACAGTACTGTACTTCATCTTAAGAAAAACCATTCCAAAGGGCAGGCAAAGGTTCATACTTAACAAAGACAACAGACAAGACAGGGTTTAGCACCACTTATTTATCTGGTACACTGTGTACTTCTCTCCTCTAGCATTGTGACATTTAGATCTTTCATTTAATTCCTGCACAGGAAAGATATTGATAATGTTTTTTTCCCACTTTATGCCTCTGTTCACTTAACTAAATAAGTATCGAGGAGATAGGCAAGTATTGTGGGATGCATCCTGGGAAGGTCAGGCATTAGGGAGAGCTTGATAAGGCAAGATTAATGCCAACCCAGTATTACTATAGCACTTAAACGTGTTACTTTGAGAGTGAAGGAGCCCTGGACAATCACTTGGCTCATTGGGGATGCAAAGATGAACCCTGCAAGAGGAGAGGCTGTCGATGTACCAACCAGGCCAAGTGGATGGTACTCTTGATAAGCCTAACAGTCTTCCTGTCCTTTAATATGATAACCAAACTTATACACATATACACACACACGTGGTGTGTGTGTAATGTGGTGGGGGCTGACTCCATACACAGTTTCAAGTGTAGATATGATAGAGCCCAATAGGCTCAGGAATCTGTACACCTGTTGATTGACGGTTGAGAGGCGGGACCAAAGAGCCAGAGCTCAACCCCCGCAAACACAACTAGGCGAGTACACACACTCTCTCTCTCAGGACAACATCTTAGCCACTTTTTGTAGTTGCTCTCCCCTAATACTATTTCACATCTCTTTATCCTTTGTATCTGTATTGCCTTACCTTTGTTTGGATTTAATTCAAAGCCAGTTAACAGTCCACTTCTGAAGTTAAACTGTCATCCCTCACTTTCTCTACCCCTTGGCTTTAAATCATCTTTAAACCACATACGAGTTCACTCCCTCTGGCATAAATTAAAAGAAACCGAGATGGTAACTTATACAGTACAGTACTTTTCCAGCTTGACGTCCTCTAAACTTTTGTTTCCTGTCAGATACTCAGGTCAGCATTTCCTGTTAGCTCGTCTTGTTTCTTCAGCTTGTTTACTAACCGTGCTGGTGACTGGGGTTTGTAATGATAGAAGTGTTGGTTGTTAATGGTAATGTTACGGTCAGTGGTCTCCGGCCCAAGCACCGGAACATTGGTAATTCATCAATAACGGTGGTTGGAGTTGTAACCGATGAAGGTGGTGGTGGTTGATAATGGAAATGGGTAGTATTGGTAGTAGGGAAGGAAGAGTTACAGATTTAAGGGATGAACCAGCCGAAGGTATGCCAGCAAGTATATAAAACACTACAAGGAAATATTACAAAATCATTTAAAAAAAATTGCAATCGAGGCAGATAAAATTAAGGTTTATTACTTATATGCAAAACCCACAAAGATTTTGAAGCAAGCATCTGCCACTTTAGAAGGCGCGTTAAAAATAAAATTGTATATAGTGTGGGTTCAAAGATATTCCATATAGTGCACTGTTGAATTTGGGCTGGGAAGAAAATTCAGGTACTGTATGTACCGCATGTCATTTATTTACAAAACAATGATGTCACTGGGATGTTATATGTATCTAGTATTTACAATACTGTACTTTTTGGGGAGTACATTGGTCGGCTGCCCCTGCCACACTTACTGTATAGCACTACCAGTATTTAAATTCAATTTGTTTAATACAGTAACTGCCTAGCTTTCTTTCATAAAGTAATTAAACTAAGGTCAAATCCATGCAAAACACCACTCAGACTGACATGCATCTCCCATTTAGGTAATCTTGTGTAAATGATGCGTTATTAACCACGATCGCCATACTGAAACCATTGCCCGAAACGCTATGCGTACTAATGGCTTTAGGTATTGTATGTACCACCTCTATCTTTAAATCTAACAATGTTTGTACTGTAACGCTGCAACTATGTATGTACTGTTCCTAAATAAATTATTATTATTATTATTATTATTATTACTCACCTTGCCAGCCAGTTAACTCAAATTCTTCTGCCAAGGATCTTGCCCGGCGGTACAGTGGCAGCATTATGTGTTTGATCAAGCCCATGGTTGTGCGTGCTCCTACATTATCGCAGAATGCCTGACGCTTTAGTCAGTTTTTAGTTCAGCCGTCCTAATTCTTCACGACACTGGTCAAGACGGATCACCGTGAAACATTTAGTCAAGTTACTAATAACAAGTGAAGTTCAACACAAGTTCTTTATTAATCAAGAACAACGGATTAGAAAAATTGTACGATCAAAGATTCCGTTGCCAAAAAAATGTACGAGCCTCTTTGCATCTAGTCCGCCTCCATCAATAACCAAGTGTTGCCAGAAATTTGTCTCCAGTACAAGTGAGATGGCTTTTTTTGACCCACTTCGTATTTCTACAGAAAGCCGTTCCCAGGAATATTTAACAGCGGCAAGACATTATGACTGTATGGCTGACTCCATACACAGTTTCAAATGTAGATATGACAGAGCCCAGTAGGCTCAGGAACCTGTACACCTGTTGACGGTTGAGAGGCGGGACCAAAGAGCCAGAGCTCAACCCCCACAAACACAACAAGTCGAGTACAACACTAAAATGCTCACCACAGACTTTAACCCAATAGCAGGCAGGCCTACGGAGGTAAAAACAGCCTAACATCCGACATTCGAACAAACTATACAAAAACTGGCTACAACATATGATCAAAATTGTGAAAATCTTGACTAATTATGGTGTCTTGAATGGAATTTAAATTTGTGTTGCAGGACATTGAAAGACAATATGGTGAGCAGCCCGGCAGACACATGCACTGTACAATGTGATAATGTGGGTTATAGTGTCACAGCAGCAACAGTAGCAGCAACAGTAGCAGCAACAGGAGCAGCAACAGCAGCAGTAGTAACAGCAGGAGTAACAGTAGCAGGCCGAGCAGTGTGAGACAAGTGTGGCCTTGGGCCGGGGGGTAGAAGACAGCTCCCCAGACAACACTAAAATAACACACTCCAAATCAGTTTAAAGCCAACATTCCCCTCGTGGCTGACCATGCCCCACCTGCCCCCCATCAACACCCCCCCCCATCAACACCCCCTTCACACCCCCATAAACCCCAAAAATACCCCAAAAAACGCCGGAAATTCGAGCCGATAACGTCATTATGAGGTCCGCCATGCCGGCCCCAGACACCACTAAATTCCTCATAACCTAGCCTCTAGCGCCTCATAACCCCTCATACCTGCAGTATGAGGGGGGTATGAGGCATAGATGATGGGGGATATATGAGGGATGAGGAGGATATATCTAGAGCCACATACTCGCTTTTGGCCTCAAGCTTGCCAGGAGGTCGGGCCCAGACACCACTAATCCCTCATAACCTAGCCTCTAGCGCCTCATAACCCCTCATACCTGCAGTATGAGGGGGTATGAGGCATAGATGACAGGGGAATACACGAGGACATACCTAGAGCCACATACTCGCGCTTGACCTGGGTCTTGGCCTCGAGCTTGGCCAGGAGGTCGGCCAGCTGGTTGTCCTGGTAGAGGATCTTGATGGCCTGCTGCTTGTAGTACTGGAGGTTGGCCGCCATAATGGTGGTAGTGGTGGTAGTGGTGGTACTAGTGGTACTGGTAGTGTGGTGTGTCCCTCACACTGGCCGCCGCTGCTCTGACACTCCTCCTCTCCGCCTCTCACTCACTCTCACACACTCACGCACGCCAACTTGCACTCACTACCACTTATTTTCTCACTTATTTATATATTTGAATGTATATTGGTTTTATTAGGGTACAGAGACTAAGTTTGACATTGTTGTAAAGTCATAAGTACTTAATGTGCTCATACTCACTCACACCCGCCAACTTTGACTTACTCACTCACTCTCACTCATTTACTCGCTCATTTTCTCACTTATTTATATATTAGAATGTATATTGGTTTTATGAGAGTACAGAGACTAAGTTTGGCATTGTTGTACAGTCACAAGTACTCATAGTGTCCTTATATTCACTCACTCTCACTCGCCATAGTGACGTTAGAAACAACTTAGTGTCAGAGGAGTTACTAATGGAATGCATTAGGCAGTGATGTGGCTGACTCCATACACAGTTTATAATGTAGATATAATAGAGCCCAATAGGCTCTGGACCAAAGAGCCACAGCTCAACCCTCACAAGCACAACTAGATGAATACACTCACCGCCTCACATTAATTAAAGGGTAAAATATGAGGCGACGAGTGTAAAAATACATATTATACACTATATATAATGTTTAAATTTGCGAGGTATGTTAAAGCGGGGTGTTGCGGCCCCATTATAGTTACCCATGAAGCGTGAGTTAGAATGTTTGTCATGAGTGGCCACCTCCTCCATGGACCTCCTGAGCCTGCTCATGCCCTTCTCCATGGCCCCTCTTGACCCCAGCTTGACCTGTGAGGCAGCAGCAGGAGGCGCCATGACTGCTTCTTCCTCACTAGTAACCTCTTCCTCCTCCTCCTGGTCCGTCCACACCTCGGGTGCCAGTGTCTCTCCCTCTTGCGCCATTATAGAGGTGTCAGGTGGCTAGGGTCAGCAGTATAAGGTCAGGTGAAGCAAAGGTCACCAGTAATGGCGGGTGCTGCCTGGGTCACCTCTGGTCTCTGACCTCTCACAATACTCTCACCCCATATATCATAAATAATTATCAGTATATAAAATATAACAAAAATGTATCTTGTTTTTCTACCCTCGTTTTTTTCTATTAAAGTATGCATTTTAAATATTAATTTTAAAATGAAGGTATGGAGGGAAGGAAGCAGTAATTATTAGTTTTAAGTGGTTAAACCTCCACTTTAACTGCTAGTTTATGACCTGTAGCCAGTTTATAATCATTATTAGCCATTTTCCTCCCCCCATTACCGGTTATATTTAAATATAAAAACATGAGGCTATATCATTTTGATATCAATATAATTAAGGCTGTACATATACAGTATGAGTTATACAATGATTATAGCAATTATCAAATTTATCCATAATTATTATCATGCTGTAATATATTAATAAATTAACTCCCACAAGAGAATGATTTTTAAATTCTTGTCATCCTATGATAGACTTCTCAAAGATAGCCAACGAAATAATCGTCCATGGACATTTATATGGATTTTAAAGAGTTGAATACCTATTGTCCAAGATCTAGCATGCTGTTGCCTTGCTTAGGTTGTAATATGCTATATTAGCAAGGAGAATCATGTACACGGCCAAGAATTAAATTTCAATTTGCAATGTTAGATTCACTTATTATAAGATCTTGGGGCTTAAACTATTTTCATAATGCAGCTCAATAAATTCCTCTGATATTGTTCTGTCCGCTCTATACTCTACTCCAACTATTAATTTCATAGTTTGCCGCCATTTTGATCATTTATATTGGACCATATAGATTCTCGACAACCCGCATGTTGCTCAACTCCTAATTCAACTTTCTTTATGAAACTATTACACAACCTCAGATTATTTTGTTCTGAAATGTGGATTATACGGCTTCAAGCCCCAATGTGGAAGGAAAAGAAGTTTTTTTTTCACCCATAGGGTTATAAACCAATGGAACCTCATGGACAAAATTAGAAATTTCAGATATTTAAGCTCAGCACAATAAAATCTTAAGGACTAATAGGGGGAGGGGGCTTTCACAAGCCGCTGGCTTCCTGCCCCTCGTTGAAGCCATTAGAGATAGAAAGACCTCAGATAAATATGGAATTTGCTTTGAATTTGCATCAGTTTTGGAGTAGGTAACAGGGACTAGGGTGCTCAACAGTAGGTAACAGGGACTAGGGTGCTCAACAGTAGGTAACAGGGACTAGGGTGCTCAACAGTAGGTAACAGGGACTAGGGTGCTCAACAGTAGGTAACAGGGACTAGGGTGCTCAACAGTAGGTAACAGGGACTAGGGTGCTCAACAGTAGGTAACAGGGACTAGGGTGCTCAACAGTAGGTAACAGGGACTAGGGTGCTCAACAGTAGGTAACAGGGACTAGGGTGCTCAACAGTAGGTAACAGGGACTAGGGTGCTCAACAGTAGGTAACAGGGACTAGGCTGCTCAACAGTAGGTAACAGGGACTAGGCTGCTCAACAGTAGGTAATAGGGACTAGGCTGCTCAACAGTAGGTAACAGGGACTAGGCTGTTCAACAGTAGGTAACAGGGACTAGGCTGTTCAACAGTAGGTAATAGGGACTAGGCTGCTCAACAGTAGGTAACAGGGACTAGGGTGCTCAACAGTAGGTAACAGGGACTAGGCTGCTCAACAGTAGGCAACAGGGACTAGGGTGCTCAACAGTAGGTAACAGGGACTAGGCTGCTCAACAGTAGGCAACAGGGACTAGGGTGCTCAACAGTAGGTAACAGGGACTAGGCTGTTCAACAGTAGGTAATAGGGACTAGGCTGCTCAACAGTAGGTAACAGGGACTAGGCTGTTCAACAGTAGGTAATAGGGACTAGGCTGCTCAACAGTAGGTAACAGGGACTAGGCTGCTCAACAGTAGGTAACAGGGACTAGGCTGCTCAACAGTAGGTAACAGGGACTAGGGTGCTCAACAGTAGGTAATAGGGACTAGGGTGCTCAACAGTAGGTAACAGGGACTAGGCTGTTCAACAGTAGGTAATAGGGACTAGGCTGCTCAACAGTAGGTAACAGGGACTAGGCTGCTCAACAGTAGGTAACAGGGACTAGGGTGCTCAACAGTAGGTAACAGGGACTAGGCTGCTCAACAGTAGGTAATAGGGACTAGGGTGCTCAACAGTAGGTAACAGGGACTAGGCTGTTCAACAGTAGGTAATAGGGACTAGGCTGCTCAACAGTAGGCAACAGGGACTAGGGTGCTCAACAGTAGGTAACAGGGACTAGGCTGTTCAACAGTAGGTAATAGGGACTAGGCTGCTCAACAGTAGGCAACAGGGACAAGGCTGCTCAACAGTAGGTAACAGGGACTACGCTGCTCAACAGGGACTAGGCTGCTCAACAGTAACAGGGACTAGGCTGCTCAACAGTAGGTAACAGGGACTAGGCTGCTCAACAGTAGGTAACAGGGACTAGGCTGCTCAACAGTAGGTAACAGGTACTAGGCTGCTCAACAGTAGGTAACAGGGACTAGGCTGCTCAACAGTAGGTAACAGGGACTAGGCTGCTCAACAGTAACAGGGACTAGGCTGCTCAACAGTAGGTAACAGGGACTAGGCTGCTCAACAGTAGGTAACAGGGTCTAGGCTGCTCAACAGTAGGCAACAGGGACTAGGCTGCTCAACAGTAGGTAACAGGCAAGGTCTGCTCAACAGTAGGTAACAGGCAAGGTCTGCTCAACAGTAGGTAACAGGAACAAGGCTGCTCAACAGTAGGTAACAGGGACTAGGCTGTTCAACAGTAGGTAACAGGGACTAGGCTGCTCAACAGTAGGTAACAGGGACTAGGCTGCTCAACAGTAGGTAACAGGGACTAGGCTGCTCAACAGTAGGTAACAGGGACTAGGCTGCTCAACAGTAGGTAACAGGGACAGGGCTGCTCGACAGTAGGCAACAGGCAAGGGCTGCTCAACAGTAGGTAACAAGGACAAGGCTGCTCAACAGTAGGTAACAGGGACTAGGCTGCTCAACAGTAACAGGGACTAGGCTGCTCAACAGTAGGTAACGGGCAAGGTCTGCTCAACAGTAGGTAACAGGGACTAGGCTGCTCAACAGTAGGTAACAGGGACAAGGCTGCTCAACAGTAGGTAACAGGGACTAGGCTGCTCAACAGTAGGTAACAGGGACTAGGCTGCTCAACAGTAGGTAACAGGGACAAGGCTGCTCAACAGTAGGTAACAGGGACAAGGTCTGCTCAACAGTAGGTAACAGGAACAAGGCTACTCAAGAAAAAAAACAAATAAAACATGCAATGTTTATTATCTTTTTGTTATAAATAAATATCAATGTTTATAAATTGCTTACAAGTAAACTAATTTTTTTATCAAATAAAATTTTTATTAATTAGAAGAAAAAAAGTTTAAAACAAATCATAAAAAAGGGCACATATAATAATTTTCTTTTATTTTTAACTTTTTTTTTGTATCACATTTGAAAGTTGGGAATATTTGAATGCATGAAAGCAGTCTTCAACACTTAATAGTACTGTATTTAGGGATTTTAAGGGTTATAATGTATAGTATTGTGAAACTTATCATATAAAATGTAATCATTTACCGGTAAATAAAGTATCTGGAGGAGCTTAAACTTAAACTCATTATTATTACTGTATCAGTAAACAATATCTCTTTACATATATTAATGATCTCTGCTAATGAAATGTTGATGGGACAAATATTTTAAGAATGTTCTTTGCAAAGTAAAGAATAATCGCCCACAGCGTGGCCATTAGACGTTACAAAGTACTAATTGGGCGAGTCTGCAAACACTGCCAGGTGTATGATAACCTCACACTAGAATAATAAGCAACTAACTAATGTGTCATAACAATAAGTCTTTATATGTTACTTGCAATACATTAATAACTGAAGTTTGAACATTTTCATTAAAATGAGACAAAAATAGAGGTTTTATGCAGTACAATAGTGATACAGCCCCCCCACATCCCCCCGATTCTGTTGTCACAAGCTGCCACTGTAAATGGGAACGGTATTTAGAATGGTTAGAATCTAAAAGTACTCAGGCCAGGTAGATGTGTTTGAATGGGGGCATGTTTTATGAGCTATTACCGAACCATACACGAAGCCAGGTTTTGATCCATAAACCATACATGAAGCTAGGTTTTGATCCACAAACCATACATGAAGCCAGGTTTTGATCCACAAACCATACATGAAGCTAGGTTTTGATCCACAAACCATACATGAAGCCAGGTTTTGATCCACAAACCATACATGAAGCTAGGTTTTGATCCACAAACCATACATGAAGCTAGGTTTTGATCCACAAACCATACATGAAGCCAGGTTTTGATCCACAAACTGCACATGAAACCAAGTTTTGATCCACAAACCATACATGAAGCCAGGTTTTGATCCACAAACTGTACATGAAACCAAGTTTTGATCCACAAACTGCACATGAAACCAAGTTTTGATCCACAAACCATAAATGAAGCCAGGTTTTGATCCACAAACTGTACATGAAACCCGGTTTTGACCCACAAACCATACATGAAGTTAAGTTTTGTTTCACAAACCACAGATGACTACCAGTTGAAGATTCCGAGGATTAGTATCCCTGCAGCCTGGTCCCTTGGTTGTTGGTCTGAACACTCAGTCTATGCGGCTGCTCGCAGCCTGACGTACGGGGCTGTAAAGCTACGTTTTGATCCATAAACCATACATGAAGCCAGGTTTTGATTCACAAACTTAAAAAATGAACAATACAGGTTCATTTACACAGTAATCATGTTTTTTTATTGGGAAAACAAATTTAAGTAAAATATACTTTATGGAGAGGCATAATTACTAATTCTTTTTCTTTTAATTCTGTCTTCTAAAATTTATTTAAATTAGTTCAAGAAATTATCCTGGTCCCATAGTACAGTACAGTAAATTTATCTAAAAATAAATTGTTGAAAGCTAACAACTCGTCCTAAGTTCAAGACTTATTATATACTTAAATATATAAGAGTCCAGTATTTATGCATCAAACTCACTTAACATTACTATGTACGGTATTTGGAAATAAATCTATCAATCAGAAATAAGACAGCATGCAGCACCTTTGTTAATATCCTTAATCATGTTAAATATAGAAGGCGATGAGTCACAATAACGTGGCTAAAGTATGATGACCAGACCACACATTAGAATGTGAAGGGACGACGATGTTTCGGTCCGTCCTGGACCATTCTCAAGTCGATTGTCTTGAGAATGGTCCAGGACGGACTGAAACGTCATCGTCCCTTCACATTCTAGTGTGTGGTCTGGTCATCTTAAATATAGAAGCTCTATACACTATAGGGAAGCACCCAGAGTGTTAGCAAGACAAAAACTACAGCTAGCTGCTTCAATACCTGCAGGCTCGAAAATGACCACACAACTCCCCCAAACTATGTTAATGAATAATTGTGTGTTTGTGCATACTAAATTGAAATAAAAGGGCCCGTGTTTGGAATTGACGTCAGAGGCCTACTCGCCTGTGATTGGTTATGTCTCAACGGACATACAATTTGAGTACTGTATAACACATTCCCCGATGAATTAAATAAAAAATTGTCCAACCCATCCCCTGTTCAAAAATAAAACCAAAAAGTACCTAATTTCAACCTCATAGTTTCCTACCTTGTGCTTTAAACTCACACTGTATCTTGTACTAGCCACTTCCCCAATATTAGTACTTAAGACATGTATCCTTACCAGTGTAATCACCTCTGTCAACTTACATTGTAGTTATTGTTGATACAAAACCTTGCTACAATGTACCTTTTCATCTTACTCGATATGTTAGACCTGCCCGAAGCGCTACACGTGTTAGTGGCTTTACAGGAATGTAAAAATATCAATCTTATGTAACCTCACCAACCCATTGCACCTTCTTGTTTGGGGGGCGGACAGGAGCAGACTTGTCAACTTCCACCTAGCCACAAATAATTCTATATTCAGTGCTGATTAGGATGGGAAGCCACTGCACTACTGTACAAGAAGAGTGCCAGTTGCTGACATGGGGCTTGCTAATAGGTGGTTGCTCACATTAGCAGCTGTCCCTGCTGTGAGGCAAGCAATCCCATGTGATGTTGCAGCAGCTAGACACTGCAGCTGCTTAGTCTACGATAGGGCAGTCCCGGCTGGATTGCTTATGGTCTTAAGATGGAGGTGGGTGGAGTACTGAGACTGGAAAAGAAACCCACTTGGTGGTGGTATATAAAACTGGGGCCGAGTACCCTTACCGACTGACCTAGGTAAGCTAGTAGGAAAATCTATCTACAGGGAGCCGGTCGGCCGAGCGGACAGCACACTGGACTTGTGATCCTGTGGTCCTGGGTTCGATCCCAGGCGCCGGCGAGAAACACTGGGCAGAGTTTCTTTCACCCTATGCCCCTGTTACCTAGCAGTAAAATAGGTACCTGGGTGTTAGTCAGCTGTCACGGGCTGCTTCCTGGGGGTGGAGGCCTGGTTGAGGACCGGGCTGCGGGGACACTAAAAAAAGCCCCGAAATAATCTCAAGATAACAGTGTCTATATACTGTATGTGGATGTGTGTGTGTGTAGTGTATATCTTAGAACTCTATGATTTGTTTGTTTTTGACTGTGAATGTATGAAAAGCCTTTGTAGAGAAGCCCTTGTTCTTGCGGTTGAGTCTCACAGGCACAAGCATAAGTTTGTCCAAAAAGTTGGTGCATGAGCTCAGGGCAGCTACTGGTGGAGTAAACAGTAACAAGATTATTAATGTGGTGTGGAAAACAATTTAAAGTGAATAAATTCAAACTGTGATATTGTAAAGCATGAAATTGTGTATTACAGTATCTATTTTATAAACAATACTGTACAGTGAGGATATTCTTCTTCCAATAATTATTTTTAACAAATTTGTAGTTTCTACAGTGATTTTCCAGCTGTTTCGGGGAGTGTCTCTCCACCTCGTTGAAGGGCAAACGTGGCACTCAAGAGGATATTCGTGGTCGCGAGTCGGGTGAGGAAGTCCGGAAAGATGTCACACGAGCTCCAGAGTGAGCGTCCCCTCATTTCTGCCTCTTAACACACCTCAACTGTGTGATGGGTCACTTTTCTGCTTGTGCTCCTGCAACTGAAAACATTACACTTATTAGTTACTAACGTACCAAAATGCCCACAAACTTATACTGCATTTTGACCATATGCAACCTTAATGTTTAGTGTTAAAAATATGCAAACTAATATATTTTATGCAATAATGTTTATATACAGTAATCTTTTAACAGGATATATGGATACAACTACAGTATATTAAGAACAATAAAGATATTTTACATGTAAAAAGTTACAGGAGGATCTGATTACAAGGATACATAATAGATACTGTATTGTATTTATATATTTTGTAAGTCACTAATTAAGGGCCAATTTTTTTGTTTACCTGTGTATATCTGGGGCCACTATTTAACTAGTGACTTCAATGGGGACAGGAAGCCAGTGGCTTGTCAAAGGTTTGACAAGGTTTGATAAAGGTTTGAGAAAGGTTTGAGAAAGGTTTGACACTGATCCTGAGGATTTTTCCAATTTGATTTTGAGTTGAAATAATGTCTTGGTATTTGTAGTTTTGGTGGATAGTCAGTTTCATGGGGCAGCCCTGAAACCGCCCGAGTCTCGCCAACATCTAAACCCGCCCCGACTCCGAAACCCTCAGATGTTTGGGAGCCGGCAGCAAGAGGGGAAGAACAGACATTTTGGGAGCTGGCAGCTTGAACTTTGAAACCAAAAGTCCAAGCGACTAACGCCCCTAAGTCCGGGTCCCAATAACCAAAGCGGGGCAGCCATGGGGCATCCGGAAAGTTAACCAACCTAGCATGTTGCAGTAACCAAACAACATTGCATGCAATGTCGAAGCTGCTTGCACCCAATTATCAGTATCAGTGGATTGGGTGAATTGGAGCACCAGCAAGGAACACCACTCGCAGGACTCCGGGCAAAGGTGTCTCTGACCCAACAGGCAGCATGAGGGAGGCAAAACCAGTGAATGTCACCCTGAGACAAGGGGACAGAGCAACCTTCGAACTTGCACAAGGCGAGATGAGACCCAGAGGATGCATCCATCGAACCAATGAACCCCAATGGGGTCTTCCAGGGCCCTTAGGCTGACGTGGTCCCAGGTAGGCAAGAACTCTTTTTAGAGTTCTTGAACTCTAAAAAAGAAGAGCTTTTAAAAAAAGTTCAAAAAGAACTTTTTTATGCCCGAAACGCTTTGTGTAATAGTGGCTTTAGGCATTGTATGTACTAGCCCTAACTATAAATCCATCACTCTTTGTAAAATCTCTTCTTTGTATGTACCTTACCTAAATAAACATTTTGATTTTTGATTTGATTTTGAACTCCAATTGAATTGACTGATGCCACGGTCTAATACATACATATGAGCCTGGTAAGCTCCGGGGAGCCAGAGGGCCTCTCCACAGAAAATACTGGTAACACAACAGGCACAACCATACACTGTTGTGATATACTCTGCAAACAATGTGATAAATAGTTGGAACAAGTTAATTGAGAAGGTGGTGGAGGCCAAAACCGTCAGTAGTTGCAAAGCCTTATATGCCAAAGAGTACCTGGAAGACAGGCCACTATGAGTGTAGCTCTCATCCTGTAATTACACTTAGGTAATTACTAGTAACACAACCAACAATGAGGTATACACTAGTAAAACAACCAACAGTGAGATTATACACTGCAGACACAACCAACAGTGAGATTATACACTGCAGACACAACCAACAGTGAGATTATACACTGCAGACACAACCAACAGTGAGATTATACACTGCAGACACAACCAACAGTGAGATTATACACTGCAGACACAACCAACAGTGAGATTATACACTGCAGACACAACCAACAGTGAGATTATACACTGCAGACACAACCAACAGTGAGATTATGCACTGCAGACACAACCAACAGTGAGATTATACACTGCAGACACAACCAACAGTGAGATTATACACTGCAGACACAACCAACAGTGAGATTATACACTGCAGACACAACCAAGTGAGATTATACACTGCAGACACAACCAACAGTGAGATTATACACTGCAGACACAACCAACAGTGAGATTATACACTGCAGACACAACCAAGTGAGATTATACACTGCAGACACAACCAAGTGAGATTATACACTGCAGACACAACCAAGTGAGATTATACACTGCAGACACAACAGTGAGATTATACACTGCAGACACAACCAACAGTGAGATTATACACTGCAGACACAACCAACAGTGAGATTATACACTGCAGACACAACCAACAGTGAGATTATACACTGCAGACACAACCAAGTGAGATTATACACTGCAGACACAACCAACAGTGAGATTATACACTGCAGACACAACCAACAGTGAGATTATACACTGCAGACACAACCAACAGTGAGATTATACACTGCAGACACAACCAAGTGAGATTATACACTGCAGACACAACCAACAGTGAGATTATACACTGCAGACACAACCAACAGTGAGATTATACACTGCAGACACAACCAACAGTGAGATTATACACTGCAGACACAACCAACAGTGAGATTATACACTGCAGACACAACCAACAGTGAGATTATACACTGCAGACACAACCAACAGTGAGATTATACACTGCAGACACAACCAACAGTGAGATTATACACTGCAGACACAACCAACAGTGAGATTATACACTGCAGACACAACCAACAGTGAGATTATACACTGCAGACACAACCAACAGTGAGATTATACACTGCAGACACAACCAACAGTGAGAGGAGGATCCCGCAGGAGAGGCTGCGGGATCCAGTAATTCAGTAGAACTACGAAGAACCTACGAAGTTCAGTAAAACTTCGGTTTCAACTCTTTTTACCCTGTCGTAGCTCAGTCGATTAAGGCAGTGTCTGGGATGCTCCCGGACGCAGGTTCGAATCCTCGTCACGGCCCTTGTGGATTTGTTCACACTAAAGATTGTAAAACACCAGACTGTGATATCTGTGATAGACCCAGGGAATAATGTTGATTGCTTGATGACCAGCGGTAATATAATACAGTGTATAGTAGATACATACCGACAGGGAGAGAGCATAGGCCATGTTCAGGTCTTCTTCTTCCCTCAACTTTCTCCACTGGTGCTTGCTTAGTTTCTTTTTGCCCTCATATTGCTGCACTTCCTTGTATTTGTGTTCATCTTCACCTGTTTCTGAAAATAATGGAGTTTGGTGTAGTTCCTGTGGGCTATGCTGTTCTATGAAGCCATTCTTCATATTCCCCTCCTCATCTTTTACCGGCATGTAGTTATACTGATCTTGTGAACCTGCAAAATCTATACGTGAACAGGACTCATTCTTATCAATACCATCATCTATTTCATCATTATCCAAGCTACAACTTTCCTTGATACAATCATCATGCATGCTGCATTTGCAAGCCTTAGTACTACATGCACCATGTCTGTCTGCTCCTGCAGCAGGCCACTCTCTAACACAATTATAGTCTTCTCCCATATTCCCGGAGTCTTGATAACAATTTGCATTATAGCCATCAGTAACTGGTGCAGATTCACTCTCATAAATATATGACCTCAGGAGTTTCTCATGTTTACAAGATTTTGCTGCCCTCTTTATTTCTCTTTCTTGGAGATCTCGTGCCATCTTCAAACTAACGTCGTCCTCTTCCCGAGATTGAGAACAAGCAGAATCTCTCTCCTCGCGTGCCATCTCCTGCCGTGACAGGCGGATAGCATAATTGATCATTTCCTTTTCATAAGACATCATTTGGTTCATCATCGAGTCGTTCTTCCCTTTCTCACACACGTCAAAATCCTCTTCCTGTTGATGGAAATAAATATACAGTACAGTCAAACTCAAGGCTGCATTTGTTTAAGACATAAGAATATATAATTTCATAAGGTACAAATATTTAAACAGTTGAAAGCAAAATAGAGATAGCTGCATATCCTTAGTTTCAAACACAAGCTCTATTTTCTTCTGCCACTTGTATATTATTACTGGCGGCGGTCAGCTTCCCTGGACGGCTGTTGTACCATAACCACATCCACACCTTCCATTAGACCAAGTTGTTTCCTCCCAGCAAATCAGGAAGCAGTATTGGTTCAGACATCAGCACATGGACATACAAGGTCATGGACTGCATATCCAATATCATTTCCATCACAGCTCCACAAGGAGTCACATCCCTCACCTGCCTCGGCACAGCTGCTAACACAACTGCCTAAGGTGTCCTGGCACTATTACTCCAATATAAAGCTATTTTAATTATATGTTCGTGAGAGAGTCGGTCGGCCGAGCGGACAACACGCTGGACTTGTGATCCTGTGGTCCTGGGTTCGATCCCAGGCGCCGGCGAGAAACATTGCGCAGTTTCTTTCACCCTATGCCCCTGTTACCTAGCAGTAAAATAGGTACCTGGGTGTTAGTCAGCTGTCACGGGCCCCTTCCTGGGGGTGGAGGCCTGGTCGAGGACCGGGCCGCGGGGACACTAAAAAGCCCCGAAATCATCTCAAGATAACCTCAAGAAGATTGAGAGCTATTGTGTCTTTAATGTACATCTGTCATGGTGTCTTAAAGAGTTCACTCCCCTTGTATTGTTGAGTCACCATTACTACCTGTCATCTTCACCATACATCATGACTGGCAGTCATCTTCACCACACATCACCTCCCTTACCGTGGGTAGCAATTCTAGTATGGTTATGTTCGTTGGCAAATTCTCAACGTCAACATCTTGGAACGAATGACAAGTAGGGCAACACGGACGCTCACGCCTACCTATCTCTCCTAGAGAGAAAAAATACAGAAATTACCATACAGTACTGTTACAACAATGTATTATATGAACTGGAATACAGAATTTTGTAACCTACTATCATTTTCAATGAGCATTAGAGTCCGAAAAGTTTGGGACCAAACGGTGGGTTGTATTAGTAGTTAAACCATTGTGTCCTATATTTCAAAAAGAATAAATTATGGAAGAAACAGTATATAATTTCCTAAGTTACAGAATTAGATACAATTGATCTATCCCATCTTTCCTGTTAGTTCTTACCCACTCATTTAAAATATTTCATCCATCTACCACTGTTCACATTGTGTATGATTTGTGGCACCTCTGTATCTTAGCTCGAGTCTGTGGCTTCTTGTTCTTAGAACATGGCCACAACAATTAAATCATTATATTTACTATTTGGCCAAATACATACGCTCTTGACTCCACACATATCAGGCAGAAGGGACATGAAAGGGTATGTCATCAGCAAATAGTTATTGTGAGGCATACTGTAGGTCATTGATGTACAGTATAAGAGTATTGAACCAACTGTACTGCCCTGTGGAATGTCAATATTAACTGGTACAGTAGTACATTCAAGTACTGTAGTATCAAAGTAGCACAGCACAAAGTAGAATCATTTGGAGGCGACGAGTCACAATAACGGGGCTGAAGTATGTTGACCAGACCACACACTAGAAGGTGAAGGGACGACGACGTTTCGGTCCGTCCTGGACCGAAACAATCACAATCGACTCGAGAATGGTCCAGGATGGACCGAAATGTCGTCGTCCCTTCACCTTCTAGTGTGTGGTCTGGTCAACTAGAATCATTTACAGAACCATACTGGTGTCTTCACCGAGGTAAGATTGAGTGTATTGTAGAGAGTGATCTCTCGACTCCACAGTGATGTAATCTGACAAGGTAATTCTGGTTAAGTGTCGAAGGCCTTACAAATATCAACAAATACTTATTGTGTCCTCATATTTGTTATATGCTGTGTATATCAAGTCAAGCATATTTATTAAAGCATAATTTGTTAAAGCAATCTCACTTTTTTGGGGGAGGTCTGTAGCCATAGTGGCAAGAGCTAAACTTTACTCCTGCTTAGCTAGGTAGGAGTAAAGCTGTTTGTACGTTAGTTTTTTATAAAGTGGGTAAGATTTATATTAGTCTGTAGTTGTTTACTTCAGTGAAATCTCCACTTTTATGGACTGGGATTACTCTGCTGCGAGCAGCCGTGTCCAACAGCCTGGTTGATCAGACCAGCAACCAGGAGGCCTGGTCGACGACCGGGCCGCGGGGACGCTGAGCCCCGGAAGCACCTCAAGGTAAGGTAGGTAAGTCATTTTAAGGATATCAGGGAAGGTTTAGAGTTCAAGTGATATATTGTAGAGTAAGGCTATTGCCACAGCTCTAACATGTAAGCTTTTTTATACATTATGGTTGCTATTTGTTGTTTTTTTATGCATTATTGTTGGTTGTCAATGCTGTTACAATTAACATCTGCAGAATTTGTTATGGATATACTGTGCTGTATATAAATACTGGTACTAGGTGCCTGAGTTAGTAATTTACACTGATTTAGGATGCTGGGAGTTTATTTGCAACGGTTGTTCAAGTTGATAAAAGCTAATGAATTTAGTATCACTGACTGATAGCATATTTACTCCAATGACCTGTAAAGAATATTGATTTTACTAAAGTTCTTCTTTGATTCCAATATATGAGAAACACAAGAGTGTTTCACATTTTTATCATGTTACCCTTTATTTGGCTAAATTTATTTTCACTACAGATAGTTTTAGCTTTTTTCTTATATACAAGAGTTGTTACATTCTTGTCCAGCCACTAGTACGCGTAGCGTTTCGGGCAGGTCCCTGGAATACGATCCCCTGCCGCGAAGAATCGTTTTTTTCATCCAAGTACACATTTTACTGTTGTGTTAAACAGAGGCTACAGTTAAGGAATTGCGCCCAGTAAATCCTCCCCGGCCAGGATACGAACCCATGACATAGCGCTCGCGGAACGCCAGGCGAGTGTCTTACCACTACGCCGCGGAGACTGTTAAGAGACTTTCTTGCCATTGAAGAGTACCTCTTTGCCGTTTCTTTGGAGACGACCCTTATCCAGTATAACACTTCTCTGTTTTTATTTGTACTAAAATATAAATTTGTTTTGATTTATAATCTAACCTTACAGATAATTTCACATAACCTTTAATAAATACCAAGGCATGACTTGCAGAATGTGTGACCACATTTAGGCAGGAGAAGCGGCCGTTGCTGCCTCGTGTTGAACTTCCTGTTGCACGTACCACAGCACAGCCCTCTGCCGCCCTGCAACACCGCCAACCCACTAAAGAAATTCACTTGGGCTCTGGACTGGTTACAAAATGATCAACTCAGTATTTATAGATGTTCTTGTACACATAAGTAAGGGCACATAAGAAAACCTCAACAACCTATAAATTGTTTGAGAGTGCATGGGTGCATGTAAACATTCAGATCAATGGTCTTCATTTACTGGTTCCCCCAAACCCTCAGGCAGTGAGGGTCTCTTGAGGTTATCTTGAGATGATTTCGGGGCTTTAGTGTCCCCGCGGCCCGGTCCTCGACCAGGCCTCCACCCCCAGGAAGCAGCCCGTGACAGCTGACTAACACCCAGGTACCTATTTTACTGCTAAGTAACAGGGGCATAGGGTGAAAGAAACTCTGCCCATTGTTTCTCGCCGGCGCCCGTGATCGAACCCGGGACCACAGGATCACAAGTCCAGCGTGCTGTCCGCTCGGCTGACCGGCTCCCTGGTCTGATGAGCTGCCAGTGTTCCTTCACTTCCCTCCATAAAGGCAGAGTTGTGTTAGCTCTATTAATAAAATACAAAAATATATATTGCAGGCTAGCTAGAATTGAAGGTGATAAAATATGATATTAATAAACAATTATTTCCCATTAAATTTCAAAACTAATTTAGTAATGTTCCCTAACACACTGTGTAAGTTTTCAAGAATTATCTTATGAGGTAAATAGGATACATTCCAAGACTAAGACAAAAATACAAAATAAATATATGTAGTCAAATGAACAAATCCACAAGGGCCGTGATGAGCCTTATCACGGCCCTTGTGGAGTTGATCATTTGATGCATCACGCTATTGTGATTTGTGTGTGTGTATGTAGTCTACTTTTACAAAGTGTGTATTTGTACAGGAACAATTTGCATAATACTGACCTGTAGGAGGGAACACCAAGGTTTTGGAAATATGCCCACAAAAGTTAATTACTTTTTCTCACATTCATGAAATATTTTTGTTTTTAACCCTCAAACCGCTCGGGGTCCAAATGGAATTAACACCCACACGCGCAACAAAAAAAAAATTCTAAAAAATTTTTTTTTTCTTTTTAATCTCTTTATTTGTGTTCCCTGAGCACGGGAAAAATAATAAAAAAATTTAATTACACTTACCGTGGACGTAAATGACCCGAGAAGATCGTCGATGACGTCACGCCTGATCTTCGCTGGACTGCTGTGCGCCCGGGGTGAGTCAGGCGCGACGGAGAAGGAGCGCGAGTTGCCGCGAATTTATTTTCACGTTATTATTTACAGTATCTATGGCGTATTTTACACCCATTTTTTTCACTGGTGTGGTTCAATATGTTCTCACAAGATGATTTATAAACATAAAACTGTTGTCAATGTATATTGTATCCACATATTAGTGTCACAAGTATTTGCACAAAAATGTCTTATTTCACAATAAAATATACTATTTCTTATGATTTATTTCCATTATATACACTCACTTATTCTGTATTTACATGTTTTGGCACCAGTCTTGGACATTTAGAAGTCATCAAGACTGTGATACTCGTTGAAACATCGGACATGGCACAGAGGGACCTGACACGCTGTGCACCAAGTCATCACCATTTTTCTTTTCTGTTCCCTCTTGGTTGTTGACCAGCATACTACACACGCACGCTGGCCTACTGCACGCTTTCCAGTTGGTGGTAAAAACCTGAGATTGTGTGTCAAAAAGGCATCCCTGTAAGCGAGCCTGGGTGTTGGAGCATGGTGCAATACCGGGTTCAGAATGGGCCTCTGTACACCAGGAATTACTTTGCCAAACTTCTGTAGTAATTGTGTTACTACAGTAAAATTGAATGCACGGAAATTACATTTACCACCTGTTTTGACAAGATACATATTGTAACTGTTCAGCATTGTTACATCAACAAGGTGGAAAAACATTTTCTTGGTCCACTTCACTGTTTTCCGTACACACTCCACTGCCCCCACCATCATATCACATTTATCCACCAAACGCATGTTGATGTTATAGTCCAAGACACAATCTGGCTTATAGATTATTTCTCTGGTGGTTCTGTTCACCTTGCCACTGTCCAGCATTGTTCCAGCATGAATGGTGGTCAACATGTTCACTTCACGCCTGTCTTTCCACCGCACTGAAAGCATTCCACCTGTTTTTCTGAGCTCGCAATCACCAACCTGCATAGCACCTGGAAACACTGGCATTTCCCTTCGTTTTGCCTTCACTGTGCCACACACACCAGTTCTATTATCAAGCAAGAACCTAGTTAGCAAGGGACTGGTATAATAGTTATCTGTATATAAAATGTGGCCCTTGTTCAGATATGGTGCAAGCAGTGACTTCACAACACTACCTGAGAAGCCATGTTGGTCATTAGCAGGAATGTCTACATTTGTACCCGTATACATTATCATATGTAACACAATTCCTGTTTCACAGTCACAGAGTACAAAGAATTTCAATCCAAATTGGTGGCGTTTGGAGGGAATATACTGCTTGAAGGCAAGACGTCCTTTGAAAAGCACAAGGGATTCGTCAATCACAAGCTTCTGAGCTGGTACGTAGAAATCCCTGTACTTTCCGATAAATTCATTCAGTACGTGCCTTACCTTCCAAAGCCTATCTTCATCATTCCTGTCTTCATCATTTGCAAAGTGAAGACACCTGAGGATTATTGCAAATCGGTCTCGAGACATATATTTGCCAAACATTGGTGTTGGAACAGTATGGTCGTTGCTCCAATAATGATCGATTACGTGTTTGACACAATGTTTCATCAACATACACAGTGCCAAAAACACATACATTTCACCTACAGTCGTATCTTTCCATCGCTGCAAACGTGAAAAATCGGATAACTCCTCCTCATCAATGAGATCACTCGCATATTTGTTCGTCTCCTGAACAAGATGTTCCATTAGCGGCTCATCAAAATATGCAGTAAAATAGTCCATTTCACACATATCTGCACCTTTATCAGGGAAAATGTCTGTAATTCCAACATCCGAATTATCAAAAACAGGAATTTGTGGAACAAAATCTGTCCCATCACTCCACACAAAAACACCGGGTGTCTTTCTAGAGCCAATAGCGGCACCACGGCGAGGAAACTGTGTACCAGGAGCTGAAGCAGGTCTAGGAACAGTAGGGGCGGGCGGGGATGGTGATGGAAAATTCCTCGATGTTGAGGGTCTTTGTTCCTGTGGTGCCATGCGGTGCCGCATGGCTCGGCCAGATGCTGCTGACGCGACAAATTGTCGCTTGGCAACACCACACACTCCTCCACTGGCACTAGCAAAACTATTTTCCGATTCTAAGTCACTAAAACCGGAAAATGATTCACCTTCTTCAGAATCGTCGAGCAAAACATCAATATCTTGCAAGGGAGCACATGAACTGTGTGGTCTTGCTGAAATTGGGGTGGAGTGAGGGCGAGGAGGCATGGGCGAGATGCTAGGCCTAGCCCTGGTGGAGCCAGCATGTTCACACTCGTCGTCGGTCGTATCCACCTCTGTGGGCTGTGTATAGTCATGATCAAAGTCTGAGTCGTCTATATCAGACTCATCACCATCCTGGAACAAATTACGAGTAATTTCGTCCTCGGTCAGAGGTCTCGAGGAACGTCTCGCTGAGCGGGGTCGGTCGTCGGAACGTGATGTGCTCGCCATGGTGTCCGCCGGGTAACTGAGCTCTGTACACAAAGGGGACCCACGCTGGATTTTTTTCCCAGGCGGGGTTTGTTTATGTTTGGTCGAGGCTTGCCGATGACTACCCCTATCCCAGGCGGGGCGTTTAAATTATAGCGCTAGACACGAAATCATATATAAATGATGTGCGCGGTTCCGGTTTTGTCACTGATATCATTTATATATGATATGCGCGGTTTGAGGGTTAAAGGTCCAAAAAAATTTGACTAAAGGTGCGGGTACGGAGAGAAGGGGACATTTCTGGAATGTAGTTACTAAAGGTATGACTAGCTAACATACAAGATCTCATATACTAACCTTATGATACCCTGTACTGCTCTTTATACCAGTATCTGGATTACGAAACGTGTGCGAGCCATGAACCTCCTGGGAACCGTCACCCGTCTTGGTATCGCCATGTTCCCAAACCCTGCTCATAAGAATCTGCAGACCCTCCACCAGTTGTTGCTTTCGTTCTGGATCCTGAAGAGACGTGACAAAACAGTATATTAAATAATTATTTTTGATCAATACCTGATCAACCAGGCTGTGACTTATACGTCAGGCTGCGAGCAGCCGCGTCCAACAGCCTGGTTGATCAGTCCAGCAACCAGGAGGCCTGGTCGACGACCGGGCCACAGGGACGCTAAGCCCCAGAAGCACCTCAAGGTAACCTCAAGGTAGGGCTAATGATTTCAAGATCTTATTGTATACTGTATATATCTAATGTTATACAGTATGGAAAAGAGAGAGAATGATGTCATGGATGAAAATGGAAATGATACAATTTAACAAATACAATAAAATACCAGATGAGAGCAGTTACAGTTGTATTATCTGTATCCAAGTAGTTGGCCCATGTCTTCCCACTGCTGCCCAAAAACCCATAATGCCCACCAACACTGTTGGGTAGAACAAAACTACGAAAATGTCAGAAACACTTTGAACATACATCACTCAAAATTACATGTTGAAACACAAACGCATCTAATGTAAATTAAATTTTTGGGTTACCATGAGTGCATAAATTAAAAAAAATTAAAAATAAAATTCTTTCATAATTATCAAATGTAAAGGATTTTTGTTATTGTATTTGTTCGCTTTTTGTTATAAAGAAAATGTAGAGGACTTAATCAAGAGAATAACATAAGGTGAGCCACCTAGAAAGGTGTATTATGGGATAGTGAGGAGCACAGGTGTGGCACACCTGTGGCACAATAGTGAGGAGCACAGGTGTGGCACACCTGTGGCACAGTAGTGTGGAACAAGACATGGGAGGTGCGGCAGAGTAGTGTGGAACAAGACATGGGAGGTGCGACAGAGTAGTGTGGAACAAGACATGGGAGGTGCGGCAGAGTAGTGTGGAACAAGACATGGGAGGTGCGGCAGAGTAGTGTGGAACAAGACATGGGAGGTGCGGCAGAGTAGTGTGGAACAAGACATGGGAGGTGTGGCAGAGTAGTGTGGAACAAGACATGGGAGGTGCGGCAGAGTAGTGTGGAACAAGACATGGGAGGTGCGGCAGAGTAGTGTGGAACAAGACATGGGAGGTGCGGCAGAGTAGTGTGGAACAAGACATGGGAGGTGCGGCAGAGTAGTGTGGAACAAGACATGGGAGGTGTGGCAGAGTAGTGTGGAACAAGACATGGGAGGTGCGGCAGAGTAGTGTGGAACAAGACATGGGAGGTGCGGCAGAGTAGTGTGGAACAAGACATGGGAGGTGTGGCAGAGTAGTGTGGAACAAGACATGGGAGGTGCGGCAGAGTAGTGTGGAACAAGACATGGGAGGTGTGGCAGAGTAGTGTGGAACAAGACATGGAAGGTGCGGCAGAGTAGTGTGGAACAAGACATGGGAGGTGTGGCAGAGTAGTGTGGAACAAGACATGGAAGGTATGGCAGAGTAGTGTGGAACAAGACATGGAAGGTATGGCAGAGTAGTGTGGAACAAGACATGGGAGGTGTGAGAGTAGTACCTAGCAAGACATGGGAGGTGTGGCAGAGTAGTGTGGAACAAGACATGGGAGGTGCGGCAGAGTAGTGTGGAACAAGACATGGGAGGTGCGGCAGAGTAGTGTGGAACAAGACATGGGAGGTGCGGCAGAGTAGTGTGGAACAAGACATGGGAGGTGCGGCAGAGTAGTGTGGAACAAGACATGGGAGGTGCGGCAGAGTAGTGTGGAACAAGACATGGGAGGTGCGGCAGAGTAGTGTGGAACAAGACATGGGAGGTGCGGCAGAGTAGTGTGGAACAAGACATGGGAGGTGCGGCAGAGTAGTGTGGAACAAGACATGGGAGGTGCGGCAGAGTAGTACCTAGCAAGACATGGGAGAGTACATATCAGGGACTCTTAAGGCAGTCACTGCCAGACACGGATGTTACGTACTAGCTAAATCTCAGTAAGACACACACAAATAAGGCATTCATGCTACACATATTTATAACATACAAGTTAATTTCTGACTGTGGAACAGCATTTATTTTCAATATGCTATTTGAGAAACAATAACTTGAGTTATCACGGTGGCTATGCATAGGTGGGACACCATAAACACCGCCGACATGGGATCATGGCACTGTATACCTAAAATAATGATTTGAATACCTAAAATAATGATTTGAAATGTTTTAAGTACAATTGTTTTCAAAGTTGTAAGTGGCTTAATTTCCAGTGAAAACATTACATACCTCTAACAACCTGTCAATGTCGTCTTTGTAAACATTTATCAGCTTCATGGCCTGAAATAAATAATAAGGGAGTATAAACGTACTGTGACATGTTATCACAATTTTCTTTATTATTTAGAACAAATTACATTTTAACAATTCAATTCAAAGACGTTATTCATAAATGTTTGTACATTTATAGTTGGGGTAGTTTACACAAACTTGCAGTAAATTATTTAGCCAAGAGAGTCATAATAATAACAATATGTGATAAAACCCACAATTATGTATTTGTGAAATTTATGTAAAGAATTACATTAAGTCTTTCGCACTCTCACGAGGACTTTGTCAAGGTCTGAATGTGTGGTCAGGACGAGATTAACATCTTAACGCCTAATCTAGCTGTTGATTAGTCATTGAGATGCCAGTCTCGTCCTAGCCACATCCTCAGACCTTGACACAGCACTCGGGAGAGTGTGAAAGAATTCTTGAGGTTATCTTGAGATGATTTCGGGGCTTTTAGTGTCCCCGTGGCCCCGGTCCTCGACCAGGCCTCCACCCCCAGGAAGCAGCCCGTGACAGCTGACTAACACCCAGGTACCTAATTTACTGCTAGGTAACAGGGGCATAGGGTGAAAGAAACTCTGCCCATTGTTTCTCGTCGGCGCCTGGGATCGAACCCAGGACCACAGGATCACAAGTCCAGCGTGCTGTCCGCTCGGCCGACCGGCTCTGTCAGGTGGTGTCTCATTCTGAGCCCTATATGAGCAGCATATGGTTCATCTTTCAAGGAGTTCAATGTTAGCTGATCGACATCGTCTGTGGTGGCAGAAGAGGTGCAGAATGCCTGTCAGCTACCAGGTCGCGAGCACGAGATCGATTCAATCTCCGTCTCCGCAGCAAAGGGATGTGCTTATAAAGAACCACTTGAAAATCTGACCCTGGGTAAGTGGACATGTTAATGCCTGTGATCAATCAACTAGGAATGTTAAAATATTGCTATAGGCAGGTCAAAAAAATAAAGAGAATTGTACTAAACACAGCCATCAACATACCTGCAGAACTGCATCATTATCTTGTTTGGATTTTGTAACTAGGGACCAAACCTTCACCAAGCCTAATAAAGAAATATATATTAGTACTGTATTGTCAATGCAAATCTTTAGTGCTCAAATTTGTATACCATATTGTATATTCTATTAAAGTATCTTTTCATGTCACACTTTCTGGCAAGCATATTTTATTACATAGGAACTGTGTTTAATATAGTAAGGCAATTCACATGGAGTGTTTTATTAAAATTATGCATAACTGAAACACTATACCTTGCACAACGGCTATGATTTTTGGCAATGCTCCTACGAGTACAGGTGCCCATTGCAGTACTGCTTGCATTGCTAATGTGTTCAGCTGGGATGAAAATTCACAACTTGAATTAAATAGGATAAAAGATGGGGCCTGGAAAAAAAAAAACATTTAATAATAGGAAGCATGTTGTGAATGGAAGTAAGAGAATTTTCTGAAAATTACAAAATATTGCTCTCTGTAGTGCCACTGAGAAACAAATACTGCCCAACACTATATTTCTTTATAAGAGTTTAATGGTATAGTATAGTGCTCTATAAAATGTTATACATTACACTGTAACAATAGCAAGACAAAGGGAAAGCCCTTAACAAGACTAAGGCTTGTCAAGAGCTTGTTCTCTCTCATAGTAGGGTTTCTTAGCACAGTTGGCCTTGCTCTCTCTCATAGTAGGGTTTCTTAGCACAGTTGGCCTTGCTCTCTCTCATAGTAGGATTTCTTAGCACAGTTGGCCTTGCTCTCTCTCATAGTAGGATTTCTTAGCACAGTTGGCCTTGCTCTCTCTCATAGTAGGGTTTCTTAGCACAGTTGGCCTTGCTCTCTCTCATAGTAGGATTTCTTAGCACAGTTGGCCTTGCTCTCTCTCATAGTAGGATTTCTTAGCACAGTTGGCCTTGCTCTCTCATAGTAGGATTTCTTAGCACAGTTGGCCTTGTTCTCTCTCATAGTAGGATTTCTTAGCACAGTTGGCCTTGTTCTCTCTCATAGTAGGATTTCTTAGCACAGTTGGCCTTGTTCTCTCTCATAGTAGGATTTCTTAGCACAGTTGGCCTTGTTCTCTCTCATAGTAGGATTTCTTAGCACAGTTGGCCTTGTTCTCTTTCATAGTAGGATTTCTTAGCACAGTTGGCCTTGCTCTCGAATCACAATTGGAGATCCATGAGTGGCGCTGCCCAATAAACTCGCCCCTCGGGGCAAAATTTAAAATTTAATTGGAGATCCCAGGTTCGTACAGTACAGCCACTAGCACGCATAACATTTCGGGCGGGTCTTTAATCTTAATATTCCCCGGAATACGATCCCGCCAAATCGTTTAACAACCAAGTACCCATTTTACCGTTGGGTAAACAGAGGCTACAGTTAAGTATTTGCGCCCAGTAAATCCTCCCCGGCCAGGATACGAACCCAGGATAAAGCGCTCGCGGAACGCCAGGTGAGTATTTTACTCCTACGCCACAGGAGTAATTAATTGCCAATTAACTGCCATCTAATTAGAGGCAATTAACAAGTCACACCAAAAGCTAGTCATAAAATGTTACAAATAATCAAATTAAGATTTAACAAGTACAGTAGTATCGCACAGCAACAATAAAACAAGGAGTAACAGAAACAATTAAATTATACCACAGCAATATTTGAAGCAGGAAGTGTGTGTTTTACATGCCCGAGTCTGACAACAGGTGACTGGACGATGATTGACGCCAGTGAGGGTGACTGGACAATTACCTGATAAGTGAGGGAGACTGGACAATGGCTTATAACAGTGAGGGAGACTGGACAATGGATTATAACAGTGAGGGAGACTGGACAATGGCTTATAACAGTGAGGGAGACTGGACAATGGATTATAACAGTGAGGGAGACTGGACAATGGCTTATAACAGTGAGGGAGACTTCACAGTGGCTGATAACTGTGAGGGAGACTGGACAGTGGCTGATAACTGTGAGGGAGACTGGACAGTGGCTGATAACTGTGAGGGAGACTGGACAGTGACTTATAACAGTGAGGGAGACTGGACAGTGGCTTATAACAGTGAGGGAGACTGGACGGTGACTTATAACAGTGAGGGAGACTGGACGGTGACTTATAACAGTGAGGGAGACTGGACGGTGACTTATAACAGTGAGGGAGACTGGACGGTGACTTATAACAGTGAGGGAGACTGGACGGTGACTTATAACAGTGAGGGAGACTGGACAATGGCTTATAACAGTGAGGGAGACTTCACAGTGGCTGATAACTGTGAGGGAGACTGGACAGTGGCTGATAACTGTGAGGGAGACTGGACAGTGACTTATAACAGTGAGGGAGACTGGACAGTGGCTTATAACAGTGAGGGAGACTGGACGGTGACTTATAACAGTGAGGGAGACTGGACGGTGACTTATAACAGTGAGGGAGACTGGACGGTGACTTATAACAGTGAGGGAGACTGGACGGTGACTTATAACAGTGAGGGAGACTGGACGGTGACTTATAACAGTGAGGGAGACTGGACGGTGACTTATAACAGTGAGGGAGACTGGACAGTGACTTATAACAGTGAGGGAGACTGGACAGTGGCTGATAACAGTGAGGGAGACTGGACAGTGACTTATAACAGTGAGGGAGACTGGACGGTGACTTATAACAGTGAGGGAGACTGGACGGTGACTTATAACAGTGAGGGAGACTGGACGGTGACTTATAACAGTGAGGGAGACTGGACGGTGACTTATAACAGTGAGGGAGACTGGACGGTGACTTATAACAGTGAGGGAGACTGGACAGTGGCTGATAACAGTGAGGGAGACTGGACAGTGACTTATAACAGTGAGGGAGACTGGACAGTGGCTTATAACAGTGAGGGAGACTGGACAGTGGCTGATAACAGTGAGGGAGACTGGACAGTGACTTATAACAGTGAGGGAGACTGGACAGTGGCTTATAACAGTGAGGGAGACTGGACAGTGGCTGATACCAGTGAGACTTCACAGTAGGTGATAACAGGGAGACTTCACAGTGGCTGATAACAGTGAGGGGAAACTGCACAGTGGTTGACACACAAGGAACACTGGCCAGCCTACACTTGTGATACAGCCAACGGGTGCTGGACCTGTACACACACACACACACACCTGTAACACAGCCAACGGGTGCTGGACCTGTACACACACACACACACACCTGTAACACAGCCAACGGGTGCTGGACCTGTACACACACACACACCTGTAACACAACGGGTGCTGGACCTGTCCACACACCTAACAAGGAACACATATATGACCACGTTCAAGGCATTATAGAGGTGGTAGAGGTGTTGGTATAAGAGGAAGGGGTTGATTAAGGCCTCCAGGGGACCATATAGGCCGCCAGGAGACCATAATGGGTCCAGATAACCACTATAACTCAATCAATTCTGATTGAAATTACCTACTTAAAATTATCTGCTAGATTAAGGACCTGCCCGAAACGCTGTGCGTTCTAGTGGCTTTACAAGAATGTAAATACTGTACTATCCAATGTATTCTCACAAACCCAATGTACCTTCTTGTATATATATATATAAATAAATAAATAAATAAATAAATAAATAAATAAATAAATAACACCTGGTCTGTGACGTCACGTGTTGCTCCCTCACGGCCTCCTGTGCTCTAGCTGCCCCTCACCCACCAACAATAACAAACAGCCCACAACAACAACAGCAACAGCTAAATCAACACAACAACAACAAGTAATAACAGCAGCAGCAGCAGCCCTCAGCAACAGTAATAACAGCAGCAGCAGCCCTCAGCAACAGTAATAACAGCAGCAGCAGCCCTCAGCAACAGTAATAACAGCAGCAGCAGCCCTCAGCAACAGTAATAACAGCAGCAGCAGCCCTCAACAACAATAACAACAGTAGCCCACAACAACAGCTCACAGCAGCAGCAGCAGCAGCCCTCAACAACAGCAGCCTACAACACCAACAGGCCACAAAAATAACATCAGCCCACAACAGCAGCCCACAATAACAGCCCTCAACAGCAGCCCACAACAGCAGCCCACAACAACAGCCCACAACAACAGCCCACAACAGCAACAGCCTACAACACCAACAGCCCACAACATCAGCCCACAGCAACAGCAGCAGCCCACACCAAGGAGGAGGAGCAGCAGCAGCAGGAGGAGAGAAGGTGTCATAATAAAGGAACATGCCAGTAAGTTAGCAGTCCCCGTGATGTAGTGGTTACCTTGAGGTGCTTCCGGGGCTTAGCGTCCCCGCGGCCCGGTCGTGGACCAGGCCTCCTGGTTGCTGGACTGATCAACCAGGCTGTTGGACGCGGCTGCTCGCAGCCTGACGTATGGGCAGGTGGTAAAGACACTTGCCTCGCATTTTGTGATCGCTTTGTCCTGGGTTCGTATTCTGGCCGGGGAGGATTGACTGGGCGCCAATCCTTAACTGTAGCCTCTGTTTAACTCAACAGTAAAATGGGTACCTGACTGTTAAACAATTTTTCGCAGGGTTCGTATTCCAGGGAACATAAAATTAAGGGCTTGCCTGGCCACCATGGAGGTACAGTACTAAGATTAAGCCTTGTTAACATACAGCCTTGTATGTTGAATTATTTTGAGAGAAGTTATGTCCATTCTTTAGTATAGTGACCAATATTTATTGATTTTATTTATTCATGTACAAGAAGTTACAATGGATTGTTAAAGTACATATGCTGGTGGTTGAGTAGTACATTGTTGCAAGGCCACTAGCACAGCTTGAGGACCTGCCCAAAACGTTGAACAAATTTAAAAACATAATCAAAGTGAGGCTTTCCAGCACAAGTTAGAAACACGTCTCCCCGGCTTGGTGCTTTCTTTTGATAATTACGTACTTGCCCGTCAATTATATTTGTAATGTACTGTACAGTACAGTATTTATAAAAAGTACCGGTAACCAATGTAGCTAATTCTTGTTCATAGATACATTGTGGTCTTGGTTTCAGGTGTTTGCTAACCATTGCCTCCAGAAGTCTTGGTTTGATTAAATGTACCACTATCTTTAAGTAGATATGCTCTGCCACTATATTTATCAAACTTACGATTTTACACTTATTAATTATAAGCTGAACCACACTTGCCATTTGAACACAAATATCAGAGACCAGTGACTTTACCCTAGTGTCCGGAGTCCTTAGTTTCACTAAAACTATTGTATTGCATTTTGCAGACTAATATGTACCATAAAGAAAACTCATGTTTTACCAGATTATAGGGTAGAAATATTTATAATATTCACTTCTGTATTTTTGTGTAAACACATATGTTATACTGAGTATTGTTTACGTACAGGTGTATAAAGTGGCTATCCGAGCGCAGCTTGAGAATGTGACAAATTTGCAGGCCCTGGGTGACGACTTCCAGTACTGTATTAAGGTAAATTTGGGTTATCTTTTTGTTTTATGTGATGTATTCCTGGCATCCAAGAATCTATGATTAACATTCCCCGACCTTTCCCCCCAACCTTTGACCACTCTGGCCTACAAAAGCTACAAAATGTTTCTGTGCAGTAATGCGTTTAAATTTTTTTTGGTCATGCTGTATGTTACCAGTCTCGTACTCTTATGACACAAACATGATTAAATGACATGATGATCAAAAGCCAGAGTGGTTCATAAGAAGCTCTACTTGTCTGATACGTTTTCTGTAGCATCGAGACGTACTGTGAGGGCACTATACTGACCATAGTGTGAAGGAGCCGGTCGGCCGAGCGGACAGCACGCTGGACTTGTGGTCCTGGGTTCGATCCCAGGCGCTGGCGAGAAACAATGGGCAGTTTCTTTCGCCCTATGCCCCTGTTACCTAGCAGTAAAATAGGTACCTGGGTGTTAGTCAGCTGTCACGGGCAGCTTCCTGGGGGTGGAGGCCTGGTCGAGGACCGGGCCGCGGGGACACTAAAAAAGCCCCGAAATCATCTCAAGATAACCTCAAGATAACCATGGGCTTTCCTTGTTGGAGAGTTGAAACCATGTCATCTGACAATTGTAGTAATGGTGAATCAGTCAAGGAGAAGAGGAACATTTTATCATAGATAAGAAGGCTGAATCATTAGAGAATCTTGTCCATGGGTAGAAAGGGAAGCAGCTGGTAGAGGAATACAGCATTAGTATAAGTACTGTACTGTTTCTGACAGAAAAGTATTTGAAGCCATTGTGGACTTTATGATAATTATTACAAATAATAATTCATGTTAATTCTTTAGCATAACCAGTGTATTTCTCACAATTAAACATTAATACTTTACTATGATTACAGTGTGATTATACTGTAATACTGTCTTGTAATATTATTTTCATGTTATAAATGAACATTCAGTAGACTGTAACACATTTTAATGCTGTATTTTCCAGACCAGATGCAACTCGTGCAATGAAGTGAGTGAAAAATGGCAATATGTGTCTGCTGCCGAGAAGGTGGACGTGCCCAAGTCTCGGGGCACATGTAACATGCTCATCAGGTGCAAACTGTGCAACCGTGTCAACACCATGGGTGAGACAATTACTTTATGCTTTGGTTTATTTTATACGGTATTTGTGAAAGTTGTTTTGTTAAAGAGAATTGCAGAAAACAAGCATCTTGAACGTCTTGTGTTCATAATACTATACGCTCGCTTTGTTTTGATTATTAGTAGTAGTTTTTGATTAGTATTAGTAGTTTTTGAAGTTACAGTATTTGTATTGAGAGAGCTGTAGAGAAGGCGTGTTGTGAGAAACATTATAAGATGTACATATCATTTATGGACAAGGGAAAAATCATATGACAAAGTTAAAAGACCATTAAAAGTATTTATCATTTATAAATATGATTGAGGGGCATTTTTAGAATGATGAGCGTGTATGCAGCTGGCAGAGTGCTGTTAAATAATGTGCTAAATTTTATATTGGAAGCAATTAATGTTTACATATTAATAATGTAATGAATCTGCATGAATTTACCCGAGGGGCCACCATCTGTACTGGCCTCAACAGGGACAGGAGGCCAGTATTCCTAAGGATTTTTTCCAGCACAATTTTAAATTGAAGAATTGTCCTTGCATTTAGTCTTCAGCAGGTAGTACTGTTATGGATTTACCCCCATAGGTGAAAACAATTATTTCCTGTCTAGAATAGTTGAACATGTTATACTGTAATTGTATGAAAGAAGTTATTAAAAGTAGATGTTGACTAAAGTAGTTATGGTGATTGAGAGAGAAGGAAGGTGTGTATGTGAATTAAATGTGAATGGTAAAGTGCTGGAAGTGGGTGATCAGTTTCAATACCTGGGATGTGTCATTGCTAAGTAGAATGTTGATAATGAGATGCCAGTTTCTGTGCGTTACCTCAAAAGCTTCAGTGAGCTTGTGGCACTGCCTCTACAGGGCCACCACAAATTTCAGGATCCTGAGACTTTTCTTGGCCTGCTGGGAGCCAGGAGCAGAATCTGGCTCCTTCAGAGAGTGACCTGCACAAAATGTCAAAATGATAAAACCCCTTTATCATTTATAAATATGATACAGTGCTGTATATGCAGTAAAAGAGTGTTGTATTAATGTTCACTGTATAAAGCAACCAGCTGCTCTCTAAGCAAATGTACATAAACTGCAGCAGATACAAAAAGACAAATGTGGGTTAAACATTATACCTTTAAATACATTGCAGATGTTCTGAGTGACAGAAAGCAAGCATACACAATAGATGATGTTCCCAATTTCAAGGAGATTATTGCCTTTGAGTGCAGAGGCCTCAGCATTGCTTCCTTCAAGTTTAGTGTGAGTTTTGTCATCTATTCTTGTTGAAAGTGACATGATAAACATGATGATAATCTTTGGAAAGTCAACATACAAGCAATATCAAACTTCTACTAAAACAAGAAGCTCATGCTTATTTTCATTGTTGTTATTTTATCTTAATTTAATCTTGATAATGGTCACCTCGTACAGTCTGTTCTCCTGTGTATGTACGCTACACAGGCATAATTTCTCATTGATGCAAATTATGTTTTTGCAGGATGGGTGGCAGTGCGAAGGAGCGGAGAGCAAGACGGCCTTCACGGGGCTGAGTCTGGACGAGGAGTGGTGCGAGTACGATGAGAATGCGAATTGCCCCGTCGGAATTTCTGAGGTTGAGTACAAAATTAATTGATGGTGGTCTCTACTGAAGCTGTGTAACCAATATGGTTTATGTTGCTATCTTTGATATTGAACTACTGAAATGTAATAATCCAATTTAAAATCATTGATGTTGGGTGATTGTTATGCATGTGATAGGTTTTGTACTGTATAGGAATGACTGGCATTACTGCTTGAGGCTTTTACACATGATAATTTGTTATTAAAGTACAGTACTGTTATAAAGTTTGGTTTTTACCTGTGATATTAAGAGCATTAAAGGTTAAGAAATGAGTTCTTCATATAATTCACTCCTTTTTATGCCAGTAAACAGATGAAGAAAGTGCTAAGGTAATTATGAGGAGTAAGTGCTTAGCCAGCATGACCATATAGCACTTGGAAGGTGTATGAGGACGTGGATCTGGGATAGAACGGATAGAATGTATATGAGAACGTGGATCTGGGATAAGATGGGAGGGAGGGAATAAGCTCTAGGATTGAATATAGGATGAAGGGAAGGAGTGTCATCATTTATTTAAAGATTTCATATACCGTATTATTCTTGACCTTGACATGACAGCATCACTAGTAGAACCTGTAGATGAGACTCTTTGTGAAGAACGCTGAGCTTGTACAAAACTGTTTGACTATCGGTGAGAAATGTTTAAGAGTGCTGACACATACTTAAAGCCTGGAGAATATTGAAGAGCAAGTGGCAAACCCAACACAAGAACAACTCAGTATTATTAAGGTTCATCCAATAGTACTAAGTAGAGCAGTGAGGTTACTACTCGACTGTGCTAGGCTCTTGGTCCACTGTGATTAATCCAGGATTTAAGGTTGCCTTGAAAGTTACTACATTAGTGAAGTAAATTGTCAGTTCAAATAATTTACCAGTCTTGGTTCCATAGAATTGTGTTGGTTGACAAGACAACCTGACCCACCAATCCTTCCTGGTATACCGCTGTCCTCCTCGAGTTACTTCCAGTCATCACCCGTGCATATGGGTGCAAGGTAATCAAGCCAAACTAAAGTGGAGTTGTTTTTGGGAGGCCAAGGCTGTGGAGCCGAGTGTGTGTACTTTCATGTCGATGGTATGAACGACAAGGGCAAGAGAGAAGAATTTAAAGTCTTTTTTATAGACATGATAGACATTGTAATGGGAAAGGTAAATGCAAGAACTGTGAAAACTGAGAGGTGGGAGGGTTTGAGGGGTTTAGTTATGTGTTCATAAATGCATGAAAATTATAACAAAGTTTTGTTTGTATTGGAGAGTGAGAGAGTATGTAAGAGTGTTTACATACTCTTTACATCATCAAGTGTTTATGCAAGAATGATACAAGTAAGATAGGTAAAGAGAGAGAGATGCATGTGTAAGTGCATGTATCCCGCTATGTATAGGGATATGAACAATATATCCTGAACATGATATGATCAATTCTTCAATAGTACATATTGTACTCACCTAGGTGGGAGACTGTATTGATGTCCTCTTACTGGCTGCTTTGAAGAACATTGCAATAATTACTGTACCTTGATTATAAGGCGGAAAATGTGCATCAAGTGCATGGAACTATTCGTACTATCAGGAGTTAAATAACAGATCTGTAAATAATATCAAGTTTATTCTCAAAGTGTGAGAGATCTTAACATATAAAAGTGACAGTTTTAATTAAGTACAGTCTCCGTGGTGTAGTGGTAAGACACTCGCCTGGCGTTCCGCGAGCGCTATGTCATGGGTTCGTATCCTGGCCGGGGAGGATTTACTGGGCGCAATTCCTTAACTGTAGCCTCTGTTTAACGCAACAGTAAAATGTGTACTTGGATGAAAAAACGATTCTTCGCGGCGGGGATCGTATTCCAGGGACCATAGGATTAAGGACTTGCCCGAAACGCTACGCGTACTAGTGGCTCTACAAGAATGTAACAACTTATAACAACTTATGTTATAACAAGTTATAACAACAACTTATCGTTGTTATAACCAAGTACACATTTTACTGTTGCATTAAACAGAGGCTACAGTTAAGGATTTGCGCCCAGTAAATCCTCCCCGGCCAGGATACAAACCCATGACAAAGCACTCGCGGAACGCCAGGCGAGTGTTTTACCACTACACCACGGAGGCTAATGACTTCCTGACTCCGAATAAACATTCACCAACAATTTAGCTGAAGGTTTTGCATTTAAATAATAACTTGCATTATACTTTAAAGATTATCTTGCAGTGAACAGTTATGATCTGGAGGTTATCAGTCATTCATTTATATATAATTAGCTGGTCATTAATACTCTTACATTTCTATATATAATTAGCTGGTAAAGATGAAACCGTATTCATTGTTAGGAGCATCAGTTCATTCTTGTCACACCACAAGAGAATCAAATCCTGATGAACTCAGGTCTAGCATTATACAACATTGTACCCTAATGGGCTGAGGTCTAGCATTATACAACATTGTACCCTAATGGGCTGAGGTCTAGCATTATACAACATTGTACCCTAATGGGCTGAGGTGTAGCATTATACAACATTGTACCTTAATGGGCTGAGGTGTAGCATTATACAACATTGTACCCTAATGGGCTGAGGTCTAGCATTATACAACATTGTACCCTAAAGGGCTGAGGTCTAGCATTATACAACATTGTACCCTAATGGGCTGAGGTCTAAGATTATACAACATTGTACCTTAATGGGCTGAGGTGTAGCATTATACAACATTGTACCTTAATGGGCTGAGGTGTAGCATTATACAACATTGTACCCTAATGGGCTGAGGTCTAAGATTATACAACATTGTACCCTAATGGGCTGAGGTGTAGCATTATACAACATTGAACCCTAATGGGCTGAGGTCTAAGATTATACAACATTGTACCCTAATGGGCTGAGGTCTAGGATTATACAACATTGGACCCTAATGGGCTGAGGTCTAGCATTATACAACATTGGACCCTGATGAGTTGAGGTCTAAGATTATACAACATTGTACCCTAATGGGCTGAGGTGTAGCATTATACAACATTGAACCCTAATGGGCTGAGGTCTAAGATTATACAACATTGGACCCTAATGGGCTGAGGTCTAGCATTATACAACATTGGACCCTAATGGGCTGAGGTCTAGCATTATACAACATTGGACCCTGATGAGTTGAGGTCTAGGATTATATAGATAAGCTAGCTAGTATCTGGTTCAGATAAGGTCTCTGAAGTTGGATAATCATGGTAACATGTACAAATAGTGGTCAGATAACCCAGGAATACACTTGAAAATAACAAGATGAACTGGTAGCGCCTGTCCAATTTAGTTTGGCGTATCAGAAAATCACTGAACTGTACTTCAAATTTTAGTACAGTATAAATTTACCTCAGCCAGATGAATAGGTTGCAAAAATTTAGCCAACTTATCATAGTGCAAGCTAACAGGTTCTACAGACACTTATATTTTGCCATTGTGTGTGTATCTTAAGGGTGAAGTGAACCCCTCAACTCTTATAGGGAGCCGGTCGGCCGAGCGGACAGCACGCTGGACTTGTGATCCTGTGGTCCCGGGTTCGATCCCGGGCGCCGGCGAGAAACAATGAGCAGAGTTTCTTTCACCCTATGCCCCTGTTACCTAGCAGTAAAATAGGTACCTGGGTGTTAGTCAGCTGTCACAGGCTGCTTCCTGGGGGTGGAGGCCTGGTCGAGGACTTGGCCTCGGGGACACTAAAGCCCCAAAATCATCTCAAGATAACCTCAAGATGTAGTCGAGAGTTGAGGGCCATTTTGGTGAGGTGGAGGTACAGAGGAGAAGACTTATGTCGCTGTCATGTTGGACTCGGGACAATTCCTACCGGTGAGGTTCTGAGTGGCATCGTTGGTGTCACTGTTGTTTGGCTGCATAAACTGCATCATGACGATGAAGTAGGTGATGACGGCACTCATCACCTGCAGATAAAACGGGTGATTCTCATAGAAGTTTACCTTGGATTGGAAAAGTGAACTACAACAGTGCATAATAATTCTGACTGTATCCCTTTGCCTTATCACAAACTATATCATTCCACCCACTCCAATCACTCAACACATCCTAAATAACACACTCCAGTACCACAGCATATCTTAAACAACACACTCGAGATGCTGAGCACATCCTAAACAACACACTGCGGCCACTGAGCACATCCTAAACAACACACTGCGGCCACTGAGCACATCCTAAACAACACACTTAAGCCACTGAGTACATTCTAAACAAGACACTCGGGCCACTCACAGTAATGATGAAGGGACGATTGATGATGAAAAACTTGCTACCGGTGATGTAAACAGGCGACCCTGTCAGTGCCATCCACAGTTCCTCCTTCTGTGGAACACCATATACACTGGTCATAACTTATACTCATTATCTATAACAAACTATTTTTGTTTCACTTAATTAGTATCCATTCAATTTAAGGACCTTTGAATTAATGTTCCCATTATTCGATGCTTGAATTTGAGATCAATAACTGGAGCCTTATTTATAGAGTCATTGACCAGTTGCCTTCATAAGTATAAGTGATAATGCATTGTGTTAGGGGGGACAGGTAGCCACTGTATATATACATGTTAAGCTTATATAGAGGTCCCCCCAGGTCAAATTACTGACCCTTCCCAGGATGCGACTGAGCAACAAGCCTGGGTACCTACTACTGCTAGGTGAACATGGGCATTAGGTGGTAGGAAATGTGCCCAACCATTTCTGTCCCACCCAGGATTTGAAACTGGAATTCTCGACTGTGAGTCAAGAGCAAATCCAACCGTACTACCAGGACTATGATTTAATAAGTTACAGACACTAACACCTTTGGGTTTTAGCGCAGCTCCGGATTTAGTGAGTACAGTATAGTCCCATTAAATCGTTAATGGTCGTTAAATTAAGTGGATACTAAGAGTAATTTTTTTGGATTGGCAGAGAAATAAGTGAACTGACTTACATTAAACTTGTCTCTGTCAGGAGCATCAAAGGGAATTCCCCGACGTAGAATGTCAACACTCTCGTCTGCCTGATATGGAAGGCAGAATCAGGATACAAAATTTCTTTAAAACAATTATACATTTCTAATTATTTTCCACCAGTTTAATAATTAGGCAAGTTTGAAATAATATCAGTACTATACATTATAAATCACGTTATCAAAGAAATTATACCAAGATTGTTGTTCATGAAAGGTGTTTTATATAATAACAAATTTACTTAATTTCTTAGCAATTCTCTTTTGGCTGTCCCATGAGGCAAGATTGTATAGACGTATGAAGAAGGGAAATATGAAGTTAGATAGGGCAACATTTTATGTACCAGTATGGCAGGAGTCCGTGCAAAGCTTCCTGCCAAATCATGACAGCTTGGGAGCTAAAGGTAAAAGCTGTCAAATCATACTCAAAGCATTTACAAGCCCTTTTTGTCAACACTGAGATCACCTTTGATCACAGATCAAAGGTGATCAATTACTACAGTGCTTGTTGAGCAGGTTACTCTTTCTGAGTAAACTGACTTGTTCAGTAATTTCTGAAGTAATTTCCGAGTAATTTCTGACTTGTGATCTTGTGGTCCTGGGTTCGATCCCAGGCGCCGGCAAGAAACAATGGGCAGAGTTTCTTTCACCCTATGCCCCTGTTACCTAGCAGTAAAATAGGTACCTGGGTGTTAGTCAGCTGTCACAGGCTGCTTCTTGGGGGTGGAGTCCTGGTTGAGGACCGGGCTGCGGGGACACTAAAAAGCCCCGAAATCATCTCAAGATAACCTTCTGTCCCCAGATAGCAGCATCTAAGGCAACAGTACGCTCCATCTCACTCGCTCTTATGACATTCATCCTGTCATTCTTGTGAAAAGAGCAAGTACAGTAGTGAAGCATGAAAGTTAAATGGCTTGTTCATCAATTTAAACTCTGTTTCTTCATACTATAAGTTCACACTTATATGTGACACTTGACATGTGTGTAGTTACAAACCTTGTGTTCCGTGGTATCTCGTGTTTGTAGTCAGTATTGCTCAGCTGTGGATTGGCTAGCGTGCATGTGCCATTTTCTCATTGTCCTCTGCAAGCTTCTCCTAGGCTGAGATCATCGGCACTGAGCATCAATTACCATTTTACCAAATTGTAATTTACCGGAATGCCACCATCCATCCAGTAGCCTCGACAGGGACAGGAAGCCGGCAGCTTGTTGAAGATCTCCCCCTCCCAATTCTTCCTGATGTCTTTTTCCAACTGGATTTTGAACCACAATAATGTCTTGACATTTACAACTTTGGTGAGTACAGTTCCCATTTTTTTTCATACACAGTTGAATACAGAATCAGATGACTTCTCGCTCCTCATTTCTGCTAGCATACTAAGAACTTTTCCCTTCCCATAGCTCAAGGTAAGTAAGCCTTACCCACTAGTTTTTCCTGGAATCCGACCCACCAATCTGTTAACAATAAGGTACCTAATTACTTCTGGGTGAACAGCGGCTAATAGTTAAGGATTGGCATTTAGTCAATCCAACCTGGCCAGGACTGGAACCTAGAGACATCTCTCACGAATGTCTCTGCATCGCCAAGGTTTATAACCCTGTGGGTGAAAAAGCATCTCCCGTTTTCTGTCCTACATTGTGTTTACTAGTTGTGTTTTTTGCGGGGGTTGAGCTTTGCTCTTTCGGCCCGCCTCTCAACTGTCAATCAACTGTTTACTAACTACTTTTTTTTTTTTTTTTTTTTTTTCCCACACCACACACACACACACCCCAGGAAGCAGCCCGTGACAGCTGACTAACTCCCAGGTACCTCTTTACTGCTAGGTAACAGGGGCACTTAGGGTGAAAGAAACTTTGCCCATTTGTTTCTGCCTCGTGCGGGAATTGAACCCGCGCCACAGAATTACGAGTCCTGCGCGCTATCCACCAGGCTACGAGGCCCCTGTGGCTTGCTGAGCTTGAAGCTGTTACCCCCTTAATTGCATTTCATTTGACCTTTTGAAGAAGTGGTCTGGATTAATATCCTCAAACGTGTTCAGTATTTTATAGGTCTGGATGAGATCCACCGAGTCATGTCTGGCTTTCAGCATTGTTAGTCCTGTAGCCCTCAACAATTCCTGGTATGAGAGTTGACTTAGTCCCGAGATTATGTTTGTTATTCTGAGTTATATTTTCTCCAGAACAGCTATTATGTTTTGAAGGTGAGGTCCCCATGCTTGAATACAACACTCCTAATGGGGATGCACCAGACTTGTACACTTGAAGAACCACTTTCTTTTTCTTGAAGTCAAAGGTTCGTTTAATTATTCCAATATTTTTTTTTTCTGAATTTCATACTTGTGCAACTGTCAATGACTGGTGAATCAAAATTCCTAGGTATTGATATGATGTTGATATGACAGCTGTATGGTAATGTTGGTATGACTGCTGTATGGTAGTGTTGATATGACTGCTGTACGGTAATGTTGATATAACTGCTGTATGGTAGTGTTGATATGACTGCTGTATGGTACAGTTGGTGATATGACTGTAATTTCCTGTACTTTAGCGATCTTTGCTATACACTTTACCCACTACACTCGGTAAACTATTCTGTTGCGGTCTTATACTCGCTGTGTTCACTATATGTATACAGTGGTATGATCATTGCTCTTTTTCAGTCCTCTTCAACAGTATAGAATAAGCCAACATAATACTACACCTGGACCATATTAGGATCACACCCAGACCAAACTAAGACCACTAACATCACACTTACCACCTCCTGAACACCAGCAGCTGAGAGTGAAACCTGGATGAAGACAGCTGTTGTCTGCAGTGTGATGAGAGCCGTGGTCACTACTCCGTCGGGGGTGTAGCTCTGAGACCCCAGGCGGTACGCTAGCAGGTACAGCTCCGTACACATGATGATAACCTGTGATACACACACCGAGCTCAGGTACAGATATAAGTATGTATAGTACAATTTGATCTCCTACATGTTAAGGTGTTCTTATTTATAATTCATAAAAATGAATAGAACATCTGCTCAATTAAAGGGCTTTTGGTCAGTGTTTCCAGAATAAGTTGAAGCTTAAGTGCTGTACTTAATTTTTTTCATGAATGGATTTATTCACACTAATATTACATGAATCCTGTTTTTGTGTTGCGTTTAAGACAATTAAATCTTTCCTTTCACGTGGGATATTTAAATGGCTAAATTATCAAAATGAAGCTTATATTTCTCTTAATCATAATATAATAATTAATTGGTTTTATTGGGGGCCAGGCAGCCTTAGTATATGCTTGAAGTTATCTTGAGATGATTTCGGGGCTCAGCGTCCCCGTGGCCTGGTCCTCGACCAGGCCTCCTTTTTGTTACACATCCCCATTAAGCAACCTGTAGCAGCTGTCTAACTCCTAGGTACCTATTTACTGCTGGGTGCACAGGGGCATCAGGGTGAAAGAAACTGCCCATTTGTTTCCTCCTCCACCGGGGATTGAACTCGGAACCTCGGGACTACGAATTCCGAGCGCTGTCCACTCAGCTGTCAGGCCCCTACATACCGTATGTACAATACTTTAGGCTTATATTAAAGTCTGAATTACTGACCCCCTTCCCAGGAGCAACTCCACAACATTTGCCTAACTCCCGGACACCTATTTACTGTTAGGTGAACAGCTGCATTAGTTGAAAGGAAATATGCTCAACCTGGGTACGTTTCCTTTCAACGAATTTTCCCAGTTGGTTTCCTGTCCTGCCTGAGAATCGAATCTGGGATCCATAATTGTGACTCAAGAATGAAATGAACTATATAACATGATAAGGTTTCATGAAGTGGAACAATGCACATACGTGCACAGTGAGTTCGTGTGAGGAAGTTAATGTTATGCGTACTAGTCACTTCACCGGTCAAGTCATGGGAGCCGGTCGGCTGAGTGGCGCCGGCAAGAAACAGTAGGCAGAGTTTCTTTCACCCTATGCCCCTGTTACCTAGCAGTAAAATAGGTACCTGGGTGTTAGTCAGCTGTCACGGGCTGCTTCCTGGGGGTGGAGGCCTGGTCGAGGACCGGGCCGCGGGGACACTAAAGCCCCGAAATCAATCATCTCAAGATCTCAACATAACCACCGTGGTCTCTCATATGCTTCGTAGGTTAAATAATGGAGGTGATGAACATGGGAGAAGCTTAAGGCACTTATCCTGGGCGGGAAGAGTGTTGCCCCCAACACCCAGAGGATGGTACTGACCGTGGAGCCGTAGTAGCACTGTAGCATAGGACCAAAGATGCGTTCAGTCTCTCGGATGAGACAGACCAGTTGATAGTGGCTCTGAACCAGCAGACCAAGTCGGCCTTGAGGGTAGTCGTGACAATGCCATATGTCTGTAGAATAGATTGTGCTCACATTAAACACCCGCTGCTGACCCAGACTCAACGTCTCTCTCTCTCTTACAAAAATGAAACACAACACATAATTCTGTGCTTTATGTTACACGTACACGTAGACTCTCACAAGTCGAGCCTGGCCTCGGGCCGGGCTTGGGGAGTAGAAGAACTCCCAGAACCCCATCAACCAGGTATCAACCAACCAGGTACACGTACCGGTACTATTATTTCACAAGTAAACCAATATACTGTGGGGTTCACATCAACAACAATTACAAATGTAATAGCAAGAACACATTGATGAATAAATATATTCATTTAATGTAAATTTTGTACTGTAAAGTGAGATGTTAAAGAAATTTCAGAGAAAAAAATGTATTAAATTGGTCAAGTTTACCTTCTAGAGCACTGGAGAGCTGATGGTTCCAGGAGATGAGAGCATTCTTGAGCATGTTGCAGTTGGTGGTGAAGTAGAAGAGTGATCCCTTGAAGATAGAGAAGAGGTGGAGGCAGACCACACATGTCACCACCCTCAGGAGCTGTGAAAAGTACAATAAAAGACAAAAGAGGTGGAGATAACCTACATAATTCACCACCTGCAGGAACTGGAGAAGATACAGTTCAGTGATATTGAAGTCTTACAAAGAGATCTACATGAACTCCTCAAATGGTCGGAAGACTGGCAAATGTTTTATAATATTGACAAATGCAAAAGCTTGCATGTGGGAGCATAGCAACCCACACCACAACTACCAAATTAATAACATTCCATTACAGCGGATTGATGAAAAGGAGCTTGGAGTCACCATCCACCACTCACTGAAAGTTGCACAGCAGGTAGGGGGCAGCAGTCAAAAAAGCTAACCAAACCCTTTGGATAATCAAGCATAGCTTTGACTACTGTATAAGAAAAAGAAGGTAGTGATTCAGTTGTATAAGTCTCTAGTGCATCCTCATCTGGATTACTGTACCCAAGCATGGAGACTTCATCTTCAGGAGGATATAGCTGCTCAGAAGAAAGTGCAACACTGGGCAACAAAAATCATTACAGAGCCAAGTCATCTCTCGTATCAGGGAACAGTTGAGGGCCACAAGACTAACAACACTACAAACCAGGCATGACAGGGCAGATCTTATTGAAACATAAAACACTGTACTGAACAATTTGGAGAATGTAGATCTGGACAATTTCTTCAAAAGATCAGATGTAACAATTTGGAGAATGTAGATCTGGACAATTTCTTCAAAAGATCAGATGTAACACAAACAAGGAACAACGGTTTCAAGCTCAATAAGCCACAATGTTGGACTGTAAACAGGAGATGCTTTTTCACCCATAGGGTCCCGGTAGTATAGTTAGGGGTCCCAGAAGCACAGTCGGGTTTGTTCTCGACTTACAATTGAGAATTCCGGGTTCGAATCCCAGGCGGGACAGAAGTGGCTGGGCGCATTTCCTATCACCTCATGTGCCTGTTCACCTAGCAGTAATTAAGTAGGTACTGAGGAGTTAGTCAGCTTGTTGTGGGGCTGCATCCTGGGCGGGGTCAGTAACTCGACCTGGGGGGGGGGCTTCGATATGTATTAGTAATACTGTACAGCCTAACGTGTATTAATACACTCTGGCTGCCTGTCCCCCCAACACAATGAATTATTATTATTATTATAAACCCATGGAACCACCTGTCTGGAGTGTTGCCACCTAGTCTCATTACCTTAGACTTCTGTGCAGGTATTTTTAGCCCTAAAATGCTGCATTCAGCTGTTACTTTATCTAATGCCCCTTGTACTTTATGTAAAAGTGAAGGACCTGTGACTACTAATGCTATATCATCAGCATAGCTTAGCAATGTAGCCCCTTCTGCAAATGTCATGGTAACGAGGTTTTCCATGAAGACTAGGACTGAGGACTCCTCCTTGTGGAGTCCCATTCTCATGCAAGTGGTAGTCCAACACTTGTCCTTGCAACTTTACTCTGGCATACCTGTGACTTAAGTAATCTTAAAGCCATGCTAGCATATTTCCTTTTATACCTTTTTACTAAGGTGTGTAAAATTGCTTGCGGGCTTGTAAGTTCGAATGCTTTTTCTAGATCAAGGAAGATCACTTAAAGGTATTCCTTATTCCGACTTTTACCCAGTTATTCATTCCTCCATCATTGCCCATTGGCAGGGTTGTTGGTCTTCTGTTACTGGTAACAAACTGCGTACTCTTAACAATAGTGTGCCCCTGTGGCCTTCCTCCTACCTCCGTAACTGGCGGTGGGAAACGGCTCTAGCAAGGGTGCATATTGGCTATACGCGCTTAACTCATGGACACATAATGGAACGCCGCTCTGCTCCTTATTGTCCTAACTGCATTGTCTTCTTATAGTTGTGCATATCCTTGTTGAATGTCCTGACTTCCTAGACGAGCGTGTGTCTTGCTTTCCGACCGTCCCCCGCTGTCACTTGTCCCTCGATCAAATTCTTGGTGAATCGGATACTTTTAATATTGTTCACCTTATGCGTTTCTGTTCTCGTACTGGCATCCTTGGTGATATTTAGTGCCCTCTGATTATTCAGCACATTTGATGGTGCTACATAGCCTTCCTGGCTTGATGCCTTCTTTGATAATTACTTACACGTACTTACTTTGTCAAATAATGCTTTGAAACTACTGACGGTTTTTGCCTCCACCACCTTCTCACTTGACTTGTTCCAACCATCTTCCACTCTATTTGCAAAAGTGAACTTTCTAATATGTTTTTCGGCAGCTTTGTTTCCTATTTGAATCTATGACCTTTTCGGTCTTGAAGTTTGAACAGTTCTTTGTGTGTGTGTGTGTGTGTGTGTGTGTGTGTGTGTGTGTGTGTGTGTGCGTGTGTGCGTGTGCGTGTGTGTGTGTGTGTGCGTGTGTGTGTGTGTGTGTGTGTGTGTGTGTGTGTGTGTGTTGGTATCTCCTGGAATTACCTTGGTGATGGCAGGAGAATGGTTGAACCAATGTTTGGGTATCAGGAGAATGATGTGGGCCACTCCGTCGAGGCCGTAATTGACAACGTCTGTGGCTTCCATTATGACGATTATCAAAATGACGATGCAAAACAGGCACAGAAATCCCACTTGTACCCGAATTACTAGGTACACCCGCTTGATTGGGTCCAGGTCAGCGGCGGCCACCAGGTTGTTCCACCTGTTGAGGACTCTACACACTCGCCAGCCAGAGTACAAGCCATTGAGCACCTGAGTCCACGCGTTCACCAGATTTCCTGCAATGATGACGGATATTATCACCTGCACGTCGAGGATGTTGGTCTCCTGCGGCAAGTTGCGAGTGTCTTGGTGGGTGAACATAGTCACTATGCCCGCCACGGCTGTCATCATCAGAGCTGTGAGGTACACGGCTGTCGCCACAACCTGTGTCACCATCACGCTTGTCCACTTCATCAAGTACTGCCCTTTACTGACGTCGTATGTGTATGGTATGGTACCCAGTACCCACAGGAAAGTCCTAAGGGGCATGAGGGGCAGATGAACCGTGTTGGGGATGACTGGGGCAACTGGGGTGTGTGGACTTTCCGGGGCTGCCAATACACTCATGGTCTCCAGTTCCTGCCTCATGGACTGCATACATCCATTATCTGCTTCACACAACCCAAACGTCTTGTCTCTTCTCTTCTCTCTCATCTTTCTCCTCAAACTTGACGGACTGACGATTGTTGCTGCCCACTTTTCTTCTGTCCGCCCGTGTCCTGCCGGACCAGACACCCAGCCCCCATCACCGCAGAGCCTGAGATCATGCATAAGGAATCAATCGACCTGCATCAATTTCCGTCCTAGATGAGCTACACCTCTACAGTGGCGGCCAACACGTGGCACACGGGCAGGTTCTGACACGCAGCAGCGTCTATAGTGACACCCAAGACACCTCTGAAAGGCTGAGGCTCATCCATCCACGGCTTGAGCTCTCCCGCTACTGGGGCTCTTCATCCATCCACTATAGGGCCGGTTGTCTCCCCATAACCTCCCTGGTTCCCTCTCCCCCCAAGTTAGCCCATCACACCCATTCCTCCCCATAAAAGCAGGCTGGTAATGGTCAAGTTGCGGTAGTTAATCATACCATTGTCCAGACTCTCGCTAACTCCCATGATATCAATCACTAGTACGCACTAACACCTTGGTCCTCGTTGCATGATGGTTATTGCACATGCAAACTGCACCATTAGTCAGGCAGTCATGCAGCACAATGGCCAGATGTCTCCCGACTTCCCCCTCCCCCTCTCAGGGTCACGTTCAACAGGGGTCCCTGGTGTCTCTTCTTCCCCCCCTCTTCTCAAGTATGTACGTTGAAGAGCAACGTACGTATAATACATATGTACATATAATGTACATATATGTATAAACATTAAAATAAGCACGCATGAATGTTCTAAGCTTAATCTAAGCACATAAACGTATAATACTTTTTGTCTGGAGTAGGAAGCCGGTGTTCAGACCGTCCTCATAAACTAAGGCCAACGTCCATTCCATGCACCCGCCAAACCCGCTATTTATGAAAACAGTTTACACACGACTCTCAACTGATTTCGTTCGAACACTTCCGGAACAAGTGCTTCACTGATGAATTTTGTTCGAACCACAACGCTATAAATGCTTCACCCACGTACAACGAATACAAATAATCGCCAACAGAACCTAAACACTTAGCCTAACCTAACCAATGCCTAAATATGCACAATATGCTAATATGTAATAATATATTAATTATTTATATTATTATTATAATAATAATTGTTGTATTTAATAATTATCACTTCTACTTGGTCTTGAAGGAGGCCGGCCTCGGGTGAAAGAGGGCTCTGACGATTTCTGTCAGGAACCCGTAGGTGTGGGACCGGGACGTCCACCTCCTGGGGCTCGTGCAGCCCCCCAGGCTCTGCTTCAGGAGGCTGGGGTCGTTCATGCCCTTGCTGTGGTGGTTCTTCTCCGGCCCCGACCACGGCGGTCTCCAGGTTTGGAGTCCCAGCGCCTTCTTTCACCAACTTCGAGGTCATCCCCGGAGTTTACAGTTCCTGCGACGGCACTGGAACCAATCGTATCAGCGTTTGCCTTTTCATTTGAGACTTTCGGCGCCGTGGAGAGGGGTGACCTGCTGCATGGGTAACAGCTTCTCCTCCATATCAACCTACCCTGGCTTTACGCCCTGGAGAGGCCACTCCAGACCAACAACCAGAGCGCAACACCATTGTCTCCTGAGACTGACGGACGCCTAATACTATAATAATATTAATTTATATTTGAGAACATTTCTATTTTGAATTAACAGCATGTTAAAATGCTATATCAACATGCTGTTAACTCAAAATAATTCATGTTGTTGGGGTCGACCGTTGGATGGAATGAACATGGACTGAGAACGAGTTGCTGTGTTTATATGAACTTTAGGCTTGTAGTGAAGTCCCCGCCCCCCCCCAGGGTTGAACTGCTGACCTCCCCAAGATGCAACCCAAGAATATTGCCTAACTCCTGGTGGTACCCACCTTAGCCACCAGTACCCACCAGTACCCACCAGTACCCACCTTGGCGAGGGCAGGGGAGTGGGTGGTCCAGTGTGGCGGGAACAAGAGCATGCCCTCGGCCACACCGTCAAGAACATGGCCGACGATGGCGGGGTATTCTACCAGCGTCATGATGAGGGCGGCCGCCCAGAAGGAGGCGAGGAAGGTGATCTGTAGCAGCACGGAGGCGCGCACGCCCCTACTGGGGGCTAGGTGGGCACTAGCCATCAGGCTGCCCCACCTGTTTAGCAGCCCACACATGCCTCTTCCTGCCCACACTATGTTCAACAACTGTGCCCAAGCGTTCACCAGACACTCCGACAAGAGGATGACACCAGTAAGCCTGACGGCGTGGATATTGGCGTCATGGCTGGGCTTAGTGTCGCAGGTGAACAATGAGACGAGCCCCAGCACTGTACTCACCAGCAGCAGGCTGGTGTACACAGCTGTCAGGAGCGTCTTGACCGCCGGCCAGCTGCACCACAACAGCTGGTAGTGACACCTGGAGGCGTCATAAGTGTAGGGCATGGCGCCGAGCGCCCGCATGGCGGCACGCAGGGGCCGCAGACCCGGCTGTAAGGTGTTATTCACCCACTCTGCGTCTGCCTCCGTCAGGGGCACCAACACCCCCAGAGTCTCCAGCACCTCTTCTGGGGTTCTCCCAGAGTGGTGGAGAGTGAGCGTGCAGGTGTGTGGCGTGGTGCTGGCGTGTGCCCCGGGGGCAGGAGGCAGTAGTCGGCGTGCTGCCCACTTGACCCCACCGGAGGAGTGCTTGTGAGGGGCAGACACAGCTGCCCTCGTCATGGTCGCTGGCACAACACTGCCCTCTCTCCTCCTCCTCCTCGCAACATCCAGAGTAACACCTCGCTGTTTACCTCTGATGCTATACACACACTCCACACTGTTTACCACCACAACTACACAATAACAGCATCAACACAGCAGCGAGGGGAGGATGCGAGCCCCCACCAGCCCAGCAACAGTGATGGTGAGCCCCCACCAGCCCAGCAACAGTGATGGTGAGCTCACAGCCCCCAGCAGCAGGTCAGGGGGAGCCATAGACCCCAGCAGCAGGTCAGGGGAGGCCATAGACCCCAGCAGCAGGTCAGGGGGAGCCATAGACCCCAGCAGCAGGTCAGGGGGAACCATAGATCCCAGCAGCAGGTCAGGGGGAACCATAGATCCCAGCAGCAGGTCAGGGGGAGGCCATAGACCCCAGCAGCAGGTCAGGGGGAACCATAGATCCCAGCAGCAGGTCAAGGGAAACCATAGACCCCAGCAGCAGGTAAGAGGGAACCATAGACCCCCAGCAGCAGGTCAGGGGGAGCCGGGAGACCTCCCCAGCTCCTCTCACCTTTCTCTTCGTGGGTTCATGTGAAGTGTTTATGGAGGTTCTTTCTTTACCGCCCAATATTGTCTTGTTATCAGTATATTCCCCTCCCCCTGTCCGTGGTCGCTCTCTTTGTCCGGCCATACTCAGGTACTCAGGGCGTGGGGGGCGCCATTGGGGGGGGCGTGGGGGGCGCCTGTGGGGGTGTAGGAGAGTCATGTGTATAGAGGGGTATGAGGGGGTGGCGAGCGGGACACTGGTGGGTGGAGCCATGCATGACCCTTGACCTATTACTATCATGAGATGCTTCACGGTGGACTTACCTGTGAGGGGTCATGAAGCACGCGTTGGTCCGGCTCAGGCAGCCCTCGTGCACGACACTAACAGTTGAGAGGATCAACAACAAACACAGTCTCTTATAAGGCATTCTTTAATATTATGAGAGGCGGAAGGTAAGTTCAGGCCAGACAGGCAGGAGTTAGGAAGAGTTCCCAGAGTGTGTGTGACGGGTGCACGGTGACAGATAACACAGACTGGTTCCTGTCACCCTGATACTCCCTGTCACCTGGCTCCTGTCACCCTGATACACCTTGGCACACTCGCCTCACAAACATAACTCTCCGAAACATTCACCAAATATGTAGCATTACAAGATATGTGTTAAAACATACATATATCAGTGCGAGCACTTATTTTATCCCACTATATTATACATCTTCCCAGCTTTCACATATGGGTTCAGATACATATAATTGTTTTGACTAATCAACAGTCGAAGCAGCAACAGTATGAAGTCATGAGGTTCACAGGCACCCAATTGGGAGGATGTTGATCCGGATATTTTCTTCAGTAGATTAGATGTAACACGAACAAGGAGCACCCGGGCGGTGAGGGCTGGTAGTGTACCACTACGAACCGTCTCATCTGCCACCTCAAGTTGGTGGCTGTGATTGTTAGACGGAGTGGTTGAGGGTGGTGGTGGTGGCTCCTAGACGGGGTGCTTCAGGGTGGTGGTGGCTCCTAGACGGGGTGCTTCAGGGTGGTGGTGGCTCTTAGACGGAGTGGTTGAGGGTGGTGGTGGCTCTTAGACGGAGTGGTTGAGGGTGGTGGTGGCTCTTAGACGGAGTGGTTCAAGGTGGTGGTGGCTCTTAGACGGAGTGGTTGAGGGTGGTGGTGGTGTCTCTTAGACGGAGTGGTTCAAGGTGATGGTGGCTCTTAGACGGAGTAGTTGAGGGTGGTTGTGGCTCTTAGACGGAGTGGTTCAGGGCGGTGGTGGCCAAGACATCTTGCCCTGACACCGATGGATGTTTGAGCTGCAGAACAATGATGAAGTATGACACCACTGCTCCCACGACCTGTAATACACCACAACCTGTTATACACCTCCGGTCCTAACAAGGAACACTCTACTACAAACAAAGATTTGACGAGATCACCTCAACAACATTGACAAACCAGAGGGGTCATGATCACAACGTATAAGATACTGAAGGGACTGAAAATGTGGACTGAGAGGAAGCAGGAGAGGTGTGAGGTAGAGTGAGCACAGCTTCCAGAGTACATGCCATGAGTGCTCCTCTAGGGCCCGGAGTGAGCACAGCTTCCAGAGTACATGCCATGAGTGCTCCTCTAGGGCCCGGAGTGAGCACAGCTTCCAGAGTACATGCCATGAGTGCTCCTCTAGGGCCCCGGAGTGAGCACAGCTTCCAGAGTACATGCCATGAGTGCTCCTCTAGGGCCCGGAGTGAGCACAGCTTCCAGAGTACATGCCATGAGTGCTCCTCTAGGGCCCGGAGTGAGCACAGCTTCCAGAGTACATGCCATGAGTGCTCCTCTAGGGCCCCGGAGGTGCCACATACTCAAGAGGCAGAGTCCAAGAACTGCACCTGACTTCCTGCAAGCACAGATAAGTAAGAATATGTGCGACGGTCTTAAATATCACCTTTACTGAGCACTGTGTAGCTTTACTGTGACCAGACTTAGTGATGATAAAGTGACGGTTGACATACTCACAGTGATGATAAAGTGACGGTTGACATACTCACAGTGATGATAAAGGGACAGTTAACATACAGTAATGATAAAGGGACAGTTAACATACTCACAGTGATGATAAAGGAACAGTTAACATACTCACAGTGATGATAAAGGGACAGTTAACATACTCACAGTGATGATAAAGGGACGGTTGAAATACAGTGATGATAAAGGAACAGTTAACATACTCACAGTAATGATAAAGGGACAGTTAACATACTCACAGTAATGATAAAGGGACAGTTAACATACTCACAGTAATGATAAAGGGACAGTTAACATACTCACAGTAATGATAAAGGGACAGTTAACATACTCACAGTGATGATAAAGGGACGGTTAACATACTCACAGTGATGATAAAGGGACAGTTAACATACTCACAGTGATGATAAAGGGACAGTTAACATACTCACAGTGATGATAAAGGGACGGTTGATATAGAAGAAGCGACCACCGCTGATGCAGATGGGGGAGGCGGTGAGCGCCAGGGTCAACTCGCCGTACTGAAGAATACACAACAGTTGTACTTGGCTCCACCACCACCCACTGACTACAGTATAAAGTATGGTTATAAAGCAGTATACACAAGACAACAGTGTACCCTCCACCACCCACTGACTACAGTATAAAGTATGGTCATAAAGCAGTATACACAAGACAACAGTATACCCACCACCACCCACTGACTACAGTATAAAGTATGGTTATAAAGCAGTATACACAAGACAACAGTATACCCTCCACCACCCACTGACTACAGTATAAAGTATGGTCATAAAGCAGTATACACAAGACAACAGTGTACCCACCACCACCCACTGACTACAGTATAAAGTATGGTTATAAAGCAGTATACACAAGACAACAGTATACCCTCCACCACCCACTGACTACAGTATAAAGTATGGTTATAAAGCAGTATACACAAGACAACAGTATACCCTCCACCACCCACTGACTACAGTATAAAGTATGGTCATAAAGCAGTATACACAAGACAACAGTATACCCTCCACCACCCACTGACTACAGTATAAAGTATGGTTATAAAGCAGTATACACAAGACAACAGTATACCCACCACCACCCACTGACTACAGTATAAAGTATGGTCATAAAGCAGTATACACAAGACAACAGTATACCCACCACCACCCACTGACTACAGTATAAAGTATGGTCATAAAGCAGTATACACAAGACAACAGTATACCCTCCACCACCCACTGACTACAGTATAAAGTATGGTTATAAAGCAGTATACACAAGACAACAATGTACCCTCCACCACCCACTGACTACAGTATAAAGTATGGTCATAAAGCAGTATACACAAGACAACAGTATACCCTCCACCACCCACTGACTACAGTATAAAGTATGGTTATAAAGCAGTATACACAAGACAACAGTGTACCCTCCACCACCCACTGACTACAGTATAAAGTATGGTCATAAAGCAGTATACACAAGACAACAGTGTACCCACCACCACCCACTGACTACAGTATAAAGTATGGTTATAAAGCAGTATACACAAGACAACAGTGTACCCACCACCACCCACTGACTACAGTATAAAGTATGGTCATAAAGCAGTATACACAAGACAACAGTGTACCCACCACCACCCACTGACTACAGTATAAAGTATGGTTATAAAGCAGTATACACAAGACAACAGTATACCCTCCACCACCCACTGACTACAGTATAAAGTATGGTCATAAAGCAGTATACACAAGACAACAGTGTACCCACCACCACCCACTGACTACAGTATAAAGTATGGTTATAAAGCAGTATACACAAGACAACAGTATACCCTCCACCACCCACTGACTACAGTATAAAGTATGGTCATAAAGCAGTATACACAAGACAACAGTGTACCCTCCACCACCCACTGACTACAGTATAAAGTATGGTTATAAAGCAGTATACACAAGACAACAGTATACCCTCCACCACCCACTGACTACAGTATAAAGTATGGTCATAAAGCAGTATACACAAGACAACAGTGTACCCACCACCACCCACTGACTACAGTATAAAGTATGGTCATAAAGCAGTATACACAAGACAACAGTGTACCCACCACCACCCACTGACTACAGTATAAAGTATGGTTATAAAGCAGTATACACAAGACAACAGTGTACCCTCCACCACCCACTGACTACAGTATAAAGTATGGTCATAAAGCAGTATACACAAGACAACAGTATACCCTCCACCACCCACTGACTACAGTATAAAGTATGGTCATAAAGCAGTATACACAAGACAACAGTGTACCCACCACCACCCACTGACTACAGTATAAAGTATGGTTATAAAGCAGTATACACAAGACAACAGTATACCCTCCACCACCCACTGACTACAGTATAAAGTATGGTCATAAAGCAGTATACACAAGACAACAGTATACCCTCCACCACCCACTGACTACAGTATAAAGTATGGTTATAAAGCAGTATACACAAGACAACAGTGTACCCACCACCACCCACTGACTACAGTATAAAGTATGGTCATAAAGCAGTATACACAAGACAACAGTGTACCCACCACCACCCACTGACTACAGTATAAAGTATGGTTATAAAGCAGTATACACAAGACAACAGTATACCCTCCACCACCCACTGACTACAGTATAAAGTATGGTCATAAAGCAGTATACACAAGACAACAGTGTACCCTCCACCACCCACTGACTACAGTATAAAGTATGGTCATAAAGCAGTATACACAAGACAACAGTATACCCTCCACCACCCACTGACTACAGTATAAAGTATGGTTATAAAGCAGTATACACAAGACAACAGTATACCCTCCACCACCCACTGACTACAGTATAAAGTATGGTCATAAAGCAGTATACACAAGACAACAGTATACCCTCCACCACCCACTGACTACAGTATAAAGTATGGTTATAAAGCAGTATACACAAGACAACAGTATACCCACCACCACCCACTGACTACAGTATAAAGTATGGTTATAAAGCAGTATACACAAGACAACAGTATACCCTCCACCACCCACTGACTACAGTATAAAGTATGGTTATAAAGCAGTATACACAAGACAACAGTATACCCTCCACCACCCACTGACTACAGTATAAAGTATGGTCATAAAGCAGTATACACAAGACAACAGTATACCCTCCACCACCCACTGACTACAGTATAAAGTATGGTTATAAAGCAGTATACACAAGACAACAGTATACCCACCACCACCCACTGACTACAGTATAAAGTATGGTCATAAAGCAGTATACACAAGACAACAGTGTACCCACCACCACCCACTGACTACAGTATAAAGTATGGTTATAAAGCAGTATACACAAGACAACAGTATACCCTCCACCACCCACTGACTACAGTATAAAGTATGGTCATAAAGCAGTATACACAAGACAACAGTGTACCCTCCACCACCCACTGACTACAGTATAAAGTATGGTTATAAAGCAGTATACACAAGACAACAGTATACCCTCCACCACCCACTGACTACAGTATAAAGTATGGTTATAAAGCAGTATACACAAGACAACAGTGTACCCTCCACCACCCACTGACTACAGTATAAAGTATGGTTATAAAGCAGTATACACAAGACAACAGTATACCCTCCACCACCCACTGACTACAGTATAAAGTATGGTCATAAAGCAGTATACACAAGACAACAGTGTACCCTCCACCACCCACTGACTACAGTATAAAGTATGGTTATAAAGCAGTATACACAAGACAACAGTATACCCACCACCACCCACTGACTACAGTATAAAGTATGGTTATAAAGCAGTATACACAAGACAACAGTATACCCACCACCACCCACTGACTACAGTATAAAGTATGGTTATAAAGCAGTATACACAAGACAACAGTATACCCTCCACCACCCACTGACTACAGTATAAAGTATGGTTATAAAGCAGTATACACAAGACAACAGTATACCCTCCACCACCCACTGACTACAGTATAAAGTATGGTTATAAAGCAGTATACACAAGACAACAGTATACCCACGTGGTGCTTGTCCTTCTCAGAGGCAGTATAGGGCAGACCCCGTCGGAGGACGTCCACGCACCGCTCCGCCTGTCACAAGACAACAACACCTTACAAAGATTGTCACTCGACATCGATCCTTGAAGAATACATTGTAAGCGACACATTATTCCCTTACCTACGTATTATCATCTTGCCAGGGAGGAAATATTCTCTGCCTCACACACCTGTACTGTACAGGTGTGTGAGGAGCGCCCTGCCTCAGTTCTCGCACTTTCGTATAGTCAATATTGACTTATTAAATACGTGCATATGTGACATACTAAACATACTAGTTTACCTTGAAAAGCTTCATAGAAAACACCGACCTTACCTAACCTTCTTAGTATGTTAAGATAAGCATCTTATTGCTTCGTAATTACAATTATTACTTAACTACCTATAATAGGTTAAGTAATAATTGTAATTACGAAGCAATAAGAAGCTTATCTTAACATATTAAGAAGGTTAGGTAAGGTCGGTGTTTTCTATGAAGCTTTTCAAGGTAAACTAGTATGTTAAGTATATCACATATGCACGTATTTAATAAGTCAATATTGACTATACGAAAGTGCGAGAACGGCTTGCAATATAGTAAGTTCATTTATTATGCACCCCATACCTCAATCTGTATAAATAAGTAACAGTCACAAGCCAGGAACAGTAACAACACGAGAGAGGAGGCAAGTCACAAGCCAGGAACAGTAACAACACGAGAGAGGAGGCAAGTCACAAGCCAGGAACAGTAACAACACGAGAGAGGAGGCAAGTCACAAGCCAGGAACAGTAGCAACACGAGAGAGGAGGCAAGTCACAAGCCAGGAACAGTAGCAACACGAGAGAGGAGGCAAGTCACAAGCCAGGAACAGTAGCAACACGAGAGAGGAGGCAAGTCACAAGCCAGGAACAGTAGCAACACGAGAGAGGAGGCAAGTCACAAGCCAGGAACAGTAGCAACACGAGAGAGGAGGCAAGTCACAAGCCAGGAACAGTAGCAACACGAGAGAGGAGGCAAGTCACAGGCCAGGAACAGTAGCAACACGAGAGAGGAGGCAAGTCACAAGCCAGGAACAGTAGCAACACGAGAGAGGAGGCAAGTCACAGACAAACACCACTAACTACAGATCATAAATATATTACTACACCCACCATTAACACTAGCGGCCATATCTTATTCATAAAGCACTATGACAAACATGTTTTTACCCCAAGATAATTGCCTAAACGTTAGTAATCAATGGTTCAAAAGTAATACTTAGCAATTATCCTGACCAATAATTACCAACGGTCTCGTGGACCAATCGAAGCAATTCTCAAACCAACTCAATAACAGGTGACTGTGGCGCTCACATTAACTATTTAATTAACCTCATTCGTCCACAGCATATTGGTTAACCATCAATTAGTTCGAGGCAGCGAGCCAAGACATCAGACTGCCATTAGCAGTGTGGAGGCGCAGTGGCTCTCGCTGTAACTAAGGTCTTCTGAATGGTCACCAGCTTCGCCTGGTTACCAGAGGGACCCACGAGGTCTTCTGAATGGTCACCAGCTTCGCCTGGTCACCAGAGGGACCCACGAGGTCTTCTGAATGGGACACAATCCTGATGTCACTAGCCCTGAAGGAGAGAGCAAGGGGTCCCCTGGGACCTGGACGTCACTACCCCTGAAGGAGAGAGCAAGGGGTCCCCCCTGGGACCTGGACGTCACTACCCCTGAAGGAGAGAGCAAGGGGACCCCTGGGACCTGGACGTCACTACCCCTGAAAGAGAGAGCTGCTGGAGAGAGCAAGGGGTCCCCTGGGACCTGGACGTCACTACCCCTGAGAGAGAGAGCAAGGGGTCCCCTGGGACCTGGACGTCACTACCCCTGAAGGAGAGAGCAAGGGGTCCCCTGGGACCTGGACGTCACTACCCCTGAGAGAGAGAGCAAGGGGTCCCCTGGGACCTGGACGTCACTACCCCTGAGAGAGAGAGCAAGGGGTCCCCTGGGACCTGGACGTCACTACCCCTGAGAGAGAGCAAGGGGTCCCCTGGGACCTGGACGTCACTACCCCTGAAGGAGAGAGCAAGGGGACCCCTGGGACCTGGACGTCACTACCCCTGAGAGAGAGAGCAAGGGGTCCCCTGGGACCTGGACGTCACTACCCCTGAGAGAGAGAGCAAGGGGTCCCCTGGGACCTGGACGTCACTACCCCTGAGAGAGAGAGCAAGGGGTCCCCTGGGACCTGGACGTCACTACCCCTGAGAGAGAGAGCAAGGGGACCCCTGGGACCTGGACGTCACTACCCCTGAGAGAGAGAGCAAGGGGACCCCTGGGACCTGGACGTCACTACCCCTGAGAGAGAGAGCAAGGGGTCCCCTGGGACCTGGACGTCACTACCCCTGAGAGAGAGAGCAAGGGGTCCCCTGGGACCTGGACGTCACTACCCCTGAGAGAGAGAGCAAGGGGACCCCTGGGACCTGGACGTCACTACCCCTGAGAGAGAGAGCAAGGGGTCCCCTGGGACCTGGACGTCACTACCCCTGAGAGAGAGAGCAAGGGGTCCCTTGGGACATGGACGTCACTACCCCTGAGAGAGAGAGCAAGGGGTCCCCTGGGACCTGGACGTCACTACCCCTGAGAGAGAGAGCAAGGGGTCCGCAGCTTCAGATAAGAGCAACAATAAAGTGTTGCAGCTGTTGGCTCACTCAACACTTCTCAAGTGCCGCCATAGTGTGTTGACTCGCGTCACCCTCACACACACACACCTGACATGTATTATTATAATCAACAAGCAGTGTTAACATGTTGTTTACATTATGGGACACAAATATGGCCGACATATTGACGACTTTTCCCGCCAAAACACCGAAGACACCGTTAGTACGCCTGGTGAGATATTATAATATTATTGTAGTACACGGAGGGAACAAGTGTTTACTGTGCGTCATCAGGTTTGATGAAGGGGGAATTATTGGCTTCGTTACAACCACCAACGACGTCATTCACGTACAGACGAGGGGGAAGGTCAGCCCTTATGCTCCCAGTATGGTGGCCCGCGGTCCATCAGTGGTGGCCCGCGGTCCATCAGTGGTGGCCCGCGGTCCATCACTGGTGGCCCGCAGTCCATCACTGGTGGCCCGCGGTCCATCACTGGTGGCCCGCGGTCCATCACTGGTGGCCCGCGGTCCATCAAGGTCAGGCCCTTGTCCTCTCTGGCCCTCAGGGACACCAGGAAGAAGGGGCGCGACTAACCTCCTCATACACCCTGCTGGCCTTCAGGGACACCAGGAAGGGACGTGAGGCGTCACTAACCTCCTCATACACCCTGCTGGCCTTCAGGGACACCAGGAAGGGACGTGAGGCGTCACTAACCTCCTCATACACCCTGCTGGCCCTCAGGGACACCAGGAAGAAGGGGCGTCACTAACCTCCTCATACACCCTGCTGGCCTTCAGGGACACCAGGAAGAAGGGACGTGAGGCGTCACTAACCTCCTCATACACCCTGCTGGCCTTCAGGGACACCAGGAAGAAGGGACGTGAGGCGTCACTAACCTCCTCATACACCCTGCTGGCCTTCAGGGACACCAGGAAGAAGGGACGTGAGGCGTCACTAACCTCCTCATACACCCTGCTGGCCTTCAGGGACACCAGGAAGAAGGGACGTGAGGCGTCACTAACCTCCTCATACACCCTGCTGGCCTTCAGGGACACCAGGAAGAAGGGACGTGAGGCGTCACTAACCTCCTCATACACCCTGCTGGCCTTCAGGGACACCAGGAAGAAGGGACGTGAGGCGTCACTAACCTCCTCATACACCCTGCTGGCCTTCAGGGACACCAGGAAGAAGGGACGTGAGGCGTCACTAACCTCCTCATACACCCTGCTGGCCTTCAGGGACACCAGGAAGAAGGGACGTGAGGCGTCACTAACCTCCTCATACACCCTGCTGGCCTTCAGGGACACCAGGAAGAAGGGACGTGAGGCGTCACTAACCTCCTCATACACCCTGCTGGCCTTCAGGGACACCAGGAAGAAGGGACGTGAGGCGTCACTAACCTCCTCATACACCCTGCTGGCCTTCAGGGACACCAGGAAGAAGGGACGTGAGGCGTCACTAACCTCCTCATACACCCTGCTGGCCTTCAGGGACACCAGGAAGAAGGGACGTGAGGCGTCACTAACCTCCTCATACACCCTGCTGGCCTTCAGGGACACCAGGAAGAAGGGACGTGAGGCGTCACTAACCTCCTCATACACCCTGCTGGCCTTCAGGGACACCAGGAAGAAGGGACGTGAGGCGTCACTAACCTCCTCATACACCCTGCTGGCCTTCAGGGACACCAGGAAGAAGGGACGTGAGGCGTCACTAACCTCCTCATACACCCTGCTGGCCTTCAGGGACACCAGGAAGAAGGGACGTGAGGCGTCACTAACCTCCTCATACACCCTGCTGGCCTTCAGGGACACCAGGAAGAAGGGACGTGAGGCGTCACTAACCTCCTCATACACCCTGCTGGCCTTCAGGGACACCAGGAAGAAGGGACGTGAGGCGTCACTAACCTCCTCATACACCCTGCTGGCCTTCAGGGACACCAGGAAGAAGGGACGTGAGGCGTCACTAACCTCCTCATACACCCTGCTGGCCTTCAGGGACACCAGGAAGAAGGGACGTGAGGCGTTACTAACCTCCTCATACACCCTGCTGGCCTTCAGGGACACCAGGAAGAAGGGACGTGAGGCGTCACTAACCTCCTCATACACCCTGCTGGCCTTCAGGGACACCAGGAAGAAGGGACGTGAGGCGTCACTAACCTCCTCATACACCCTGCTGGCCTTCAGGGACACCAGGAAGAAGGGGGCGTCACTAACCTCCTCATACACCCTGCTGGCCTTCAGGGACACCAGGAAGAAGACAATGCAGGTCTGGAAGATGATGATGGTCTGCCAGGCGGCCTCCTGCCCGGCGTACCCTGCACCCGCACCAATACGGTACGCCACCAGGTACAGCTCCAGGCACAGCGTCACCACCTGTGGGGACGGCCACCCTATAATAATAATAATAATAATAATAATAATAATAACATATAATAATGTTTACACAAGAGGAGGAGAGGTCAGGAGGACCACAACTAAGCAAAGCGTTTCTACCAAAACTGACAATAATTTAGAGACAACATATGTATGGGTATAAAAGAGTAAACACTAAATACTACAAGACAAGCTAACATATGTGAGAATGGCTAAAGAATGCAACAAATGATATACAACATGAAGATAGTGTTTAATGATTACACACAGACTTGTACATTATGGAATCTACACTCACACCAAGGGTACTATGCTCTTAAACATCAATATACTGCTAATATTGACAAAATATTAATATCAACAAATTTCTTCTACTTTATGGCAGTTGTGGTGCAAGTTTTCAACAAAAAATGAATTAAGTATTCATTACAAACAGATAAGATCAAATGGCAAAGTTTGCCCTCTAATATATCTTACGCACCATCACTTGTTTTCTTTACCTGTCTCTTGGTCAGAGAAAACTAAAATGTGCAATAATAATCAGGAATAACTAAAATATAAATAATTATTTTGTATCCATGTATCTAGGGACAGACTGTATTACCGTAACATGAACAAATCCACAAGGGCCGTGACGAGGATTCGAACCTGCGTCCGAGAGCATCCCAGACGCTGCCTTACCGTAACATGTCATTAATGTAACATGGAACAGACTGCAGGCGATAAGTCACAATAACATGGCTGAAGTATGTTGACCAGACCACATACTAGGAGTTGAAGGGACGACGACGTTTCAGTCCGTCCTGGACCATTCTTGGTCCAGGACTTGGAATCGACTTGAGAATGGTCCAGGACGGACCGAAACGTCGTCGTCCCTTCAACTTCTAGTGTGTGGTCTGGTCAAAATGTAACAGACTGCATTAGACAAAGTAGTTGTGTTATTAGCCCAAGAGACAGACGAGGCTTGCCACTTATTACTTACACTTAACAGAACAAGTATTTCTGGAATGAAGGGCAGAGGGCCCCTGCCGGTGATAGCCTAACTGTTGTAAAGTGACAACCCGTTCTCGCACTTTCTTAGTCAATATTGACTTATTAAATAAGTGCATATGTGACATACTAATTTATTGTGAATATTTTAGTTTACCTTGAAAAGCTTCATAGAAAACACCGACCTTACCTAACCTTCTTAGTATGCTAAGATAAGCATCTTATTGCTTCGTAATTACAATTATTAATTAACCTATACCTATAATTGGTTAAGTAATAATAGTAATTACGAAGCAATAAGATGCTTATCTTAACATACTAAGAAGGTTAGGTAAGGTCGGTGTTTTCTATGAAGCTTTTCAAGGTAAACTAAAATATTCACAATAAATTAGTATGTCACATATGCACTTATTTAATAAGTCAATATTGACTATACGAAAGTGCGAGAACGGGTTGTAAAGTGAAGATAGACTGACCTGTGTGGCGTAGAAGCACTGTAAGGTGGAGGAGAAGAGGTGCTCCGTCTTGCGCACCATTACCACCACCTGCCAGTGACTCTGCACCAGCTGCTCCAGCTGCACCATCTGACTACAGCCCCACACCGGTTCCTCCACGACATCCCCAGCGCCCTCCCACGCCACTGACACACAAGTCACCAATAAACATATCAAATGGTTTATATTATTATGTATTAATAAACCTATTTTTTGTCCTGCCCGAAACGCTTGGCGTAATAGTGGCTTTAGGCATTGTATGTACTAGCTCTATACACCCAGCAAGTTTTGTAATACACCTTTGTAGGTATGTACCTTGCCTGAATACACCTTTGTATGTATGTACCTTACCTGAATACACCTTTGTATGTATGTACCTTACCTGAATACACCTTTGTATGTATGTACCTTACCTGAATACACCTTTGTATGTATGTACCTTCTCTCAATAAACCTTTGTATGTATGTACCTTCTCTCAATAAACCTTTGTATGTATGTACCTTGCCTGAATACACCTTTGTATGTATGTACCTTACCTGAATACACCTTTGTATGTATGTACCTTCTCTCAATAAACCTTTGTATGTATGTACCTTCTCTCAATAAACCTTTGTATGTATGTACCTTGCCTGAATACACCTTTGTATGTATGTACCTTACCTGAATACACCTTTGTATGTATGTACCTTCTCTCAATAAACCTTTGTATGTATGTACCTTACCTGAATACACCTTTGTAGGTATGTACCTTACCTGAATACACCTTTGTAGGTATGTACCTTACCTGAATACACCTTTGTAGGTATGTACCTTACCTGAATACACCTTTGTAGGTATGTACCTTACCTGAATACACCTTTGTAGGTATGTACCTTACCTGAATACACCTTTGTAGGTATGTACCTTACCTATTATACTTCATGCCAATATTAAAATATGATTGTGTGTACACACTCACACAGGACCTATCATTTATTTATTCTAGGACCTAGAGAAGCCGGCCAAAAATCTCAGACACCCTTGTAACCATCTATATATATTACTGCAGTTAAATATTACATAGCATGCTACTGATATAGTTAGCAATTGCTTCTTAAGGCTAATAACACACACATATATATGACATTAGAGATAATAGGTAGAGTGGAGAGTGCGTGAAGGGAAGGGAACTATCAGGGGGGAAAGCGCCAAGCCATCACGACTATATAGCACTTGGAAGGGGTCAGGATAAGGAATTGGGATGGGACGGGGGGAAAGGAATGGTGGTTAATAACTTGTGGACGGTCGGGGATTGAACGCCGACCTGCATGAAGCGAGAGAGCCTTACCATGGAGGGTGTGGGCCAGCTGGTGCCTCCAGCACTCCAGGACGTTGTGCAGCATGTGGCAGATGGTGACGAAGAGGAAGAGTGAACCTTTGTACACCATGTAGAGGTGTCCCACCACCATACCCACCACCACACGCACCACCTGTGGAGACAACACCTGTTACACGAAGCTCCTCCGCTTGTACAGCGTGTACGGCAACCGTCACATGTGCCCACACCACACCTGTCGACACCTGTTGCTTGTGAATGTCACACCTGTCACTTGCAGGCAGTTGTCATCTGTCAACACCAAACCTGTCCCCTGCCGGCCCACACCTGTGTGTGTGTGTGTGTGTGTGTGTGTGTGTGTGTGTGTGTGTGTGTGTGTGTGTGTGTGTGTGTGTGTGTGTGTGTGTGTGTGTGTGTGTACTCACCTAGTTCACCTAGTTGTGTTTGCGGGGGTTGAGCTCTGCTCTTTCAGCCTGCCTCTCAACTGTCAGTCAACTGTTTTTCCCCACACCACACACACCCCACGAAGCAGTCCGTGACAGCTGACTAACTCCCAGGTACCTATTTACTGCTAGGTAACAGGGACATTCAGGGTGAAAGAAACTTTATGCCCATTTGTGTGTGTGTACTCACCTAGTTGTGTTTGCGGGTGATGAGCTCTGGCTCTTTGGTCCCGCCTCTCAACCGTCAATCAACAGGTGTACAGATTCCTGAGCCTATTGGGCTCTATCATATCTACACTTGAAACACGCACACACTTGTGTGTGTGTGTGTGTGTGTGTGTGTGTGTGTGTGTGTGTGTGTGTGTGTGTGTGTGTGTGTGTGTGAGTGTGTGTGTGTGTGTACTACATGTTCCTGCAGGATGGAGGTGTTAGCTCTTGGGCCCCGCTCTGGGAGACTGACCTGGACCGGGAGAGTGTCCTGGGCCAGCCAGCGGGGGTCCACCAGGAACAGGACCTGGGCCAGGAGGTCCACGATGTCCATCAACATGGCGGGTGGCCCCAGCACAGCCACCACCAGCACCGCCACCACAAAGGCGTACAGGAAGATGGCGTAGACGCATGAGGCGAGACGCAGCCCTCTGGTGGGGTCTAGGGTGGTGCGGGCTGCCAACTGCTGCCACTGGTTAAGGAAGGCGCACAATGGCTGCCCGAGCATCACCAGGTTGAGCACTTCCACCCACGCGTTCAGCAGGCAACCCACGATGATGGCCATGCCCATCAGCTGCACCTCGTGGCTGCCTGAGGCGGTGGCCCGCACCGGTTGTGCCTGCAGGAAGACTGTGGCCAGACCCACGCAGGTGGACACCACCAGACCACTCAGCCACACCAGCACCGCCAGGGTGTGCGCACCGCGCCAGCTGCGCCACCTCAGCTCGTACCGGCGCGAGGCGCAGCTGTACCGGTACGGTACCATGCCCAGGCCCCGCAGCGTCACTCTGATGAGCAGCAGCGGTCCGTGCAGCACGTCCTGCGCCACACCCTCCTCCTGCGGCACACCCTCACCTGCCGCAGGGGCGCTGCTCACAGTCCACACACCCTGCGGCTTGTTGCTCTCTCCATGCGGCTGCCCTGCGGCTTTTGGTGCCGCACGCGGCCTCGACTTTCCCCAACGCCACGGCATCGCTCCCGCAAGCAGCACCAACACCAGCCGTGAGGAGCGACAACTGAGGTATGAGAACTGAGATGTGAGGAGCGACAACTGAGGCGTGAGAGACGACAGCTGAGGCGTCAGGGGCGACAAATGAGGTGTCAGGGGCGACAGCTGAGGCGTGAGGAGCGACAGCCGAGGTGTGAGGAGCGAGAGTAGTGTGAGGGGCGAGCATGAGGGCCCGCGCCTACCCCAGGAGTCTGGGGGTCGACGCCCCACGCCTGCGCCGCTCCGACCCTGGGGGGCGTGGCCTCCCTCCCTTACTTACCCTACAGCACCCTTCCTTCCCTTCCCCTGCCCTTGTTACTGGCCCCAGGGATGAGTGCTGGCCTGACTCACCCTGTGAGTGAACACCCCCGCCCTCACCCTCCTGAACAAGGCCTGCCAACAGGGTGAACAACCTGTTGGGTTGTTCATCCGGGCGCCTACTAACTGCCGTCCGACAGTTCCTGCTCCGTATATAACACCTTCGTTATTCTCCTCAGAGAGCAGGAAGAGCAGCAGCAGCCATTATACCTGCCACATGGCCTCGGCTTTTATGATTTCTCGAAGTTTTCCTGATTAACGGTTGGAGTGAGACTAGGCTACGGGCGCGCCCTCCCATCACGGTGTCCATAATTGTCTAGTTTATACACTTATAGTTGGCTTACTTAACACGAATTTACCGCGAATTATTTACCTAAGCAAATTAAACACAACATTAAATATCTGACGATGAGAATACAATTTAAGGAACAAATATAAACTAATCGTTCAATGAATTGATACCAAAAGCTTCCCTAGCCTCACCGCTTATCACGAGATAACACAAATACCATAGGCTCTTATTTTAAGTTTAAAGATAAAGTGCCTACCCCCCTGTGCTCTAATGTCGTATATATGTATAATTGTTCCAGCTGTAATGCTGGATATATCGGGAGTTCCATTCGGAACTTTAAGATTAGGATACTTGAGTATCTTTTAGGACTGGATTACCATTGTCTAAACCAGCATTTTCGGAGATTAGAAACCATTGTTATGAGTTTGATCATTCTCTGCTGGAATCTGATTTTAAAATTCTGGACACTTGTATGAATGGCCAGTCAGACTTGAGAGTAATGGAATCCTTATATATAAAGGAGCTGCGGCCTCTGTTAAATAGCAACCTTTCGGCTGTTCAATTGTACACTGTATAGGGCACAGTACAGGACCTGTAATTGGATTTATAGTTCATTCTGGTAGTTTAATTTTGTTTAGTTTACCATGTCTTTGCCCTTTCTTACTTATTTTAAGTCTTGACATTGTACATTAGTATAATCTTTTTAGTTAGGATATATAATACATTTTTTGGTATTTAGATTTGTTTAATATATGAGTTTTTATAAGATTTTGGTTAGTACTTTATAATGGTCGCTTATTCTGCTGGCATTTTATATACATTTTTTGTAGAGTTGTAGTCATTATATGAATATTTGAAATAGTGTTTAGTATCTATGTGTCAGCTGTCAAGCTTCCTGTTGATCACTTCACCTAAGTTTAATAGTATTGGTTTGTTTTAGTAGTTATAAAATTCCTCTTGTAATTTAATGGATTTTTGAATTAGCTTTTATCTATGTGACAGTTAATAAGTTTTATTTGTATTGATCACTTTAAGTAAGCTTAAGTGTATTTTTTTAAGCATTTTCCTTTCTTTGATAGACAATTATAGTCAGTATGAGTTCTTTGTTTACCAGTTATTTGATTGTGATTTCTGTTTGTTCTTTTATATCTGATGATGAATACGAGAAGTATTCGAAACGTTATTCATTTTAAAGTAAAGAATCTGAAACAAGATGTTCAGAATATCCCTGGTTTTCCTATTCATCTTAATATATATATATTATATATAGGGGGGGGGGTACCACCTCTGGTGCAATTATAGGGACCCACAGCCTCAGAGAAGGGAACACAGAGCATTCAGGGAAAACTTGCCATTTAACTCTGAATACAAAAGAGTGTTCGCTTCTCCTACCACCCCCTTTTTTATTATGGTGTACACCTTATTATGCAAGGTTATACAGCGACATATCTGATTTTATACAAGAAATATATAGATATCTACCAATGGCAGAACATATTTTTCTGTTCAGCAGTTTTCTAAAAAGTTTGGTGTGTTCAGCTTTGTCAAAAGCTTGTTCTTACTACATCTCTGGGTGATGATATATAAACACAAATGTCTGGTTATCCATTTATTTATAAAATTGAGGCGAGGCTGGCTTTACAGGAGCATTCATAGCAGCAAGCTACAGGCGATGCCGCTTACAGCATGATGAATGCCTGGACAAGTATCCTCCTATACTGATTGATGGACACATGCTGCACGACAATGATATACATGGAATGAATTGCATCACAAATTAAATTGTAGACATTTTAGGTGATCACTTTAATTTCTTTGTTTCTGACGTTATAATTGATTATGAATGACTATAAATAGCGAAGGATGATAGAAAATATATCATAAATCTTGCGAGGAATGATTGCGTGGATGAGAAGTGTGTATGAGACATGTTGGGCGGAGGATGACATGGCTAGTCGACCTCTTCCATCCTAGAGGCATCCTCCTCGTCCCCTTCCAGCGGCGGCATGTCGTCCAGAGGGTTGGTGTCCTCAGGGATCGTGATAGCTTCCTCGTCGTCGATACCAAGACCTAAACTGATCATCCTGTAGATCCTGGCGGCGTGTACCCCGGGGTCCTCCAGGTTGAAGCCGGACGCTAGAAGGGACGTCTCGAAGAGCAGCATGACTAGATCTTTCACAGACTTATCATTCTTATCAGCATCAGCCTTCTGCCTGAGGGTCTCAATGATGCTGTGATCTGGGTTGATCTCCAGGTGCTTCTTGGCAGCCATGTAGCCCATGGTAGAGGTGTCTCGCAGTGCCTGAGCCTTCATGATGCGTTCCATGTTTGCGGTCCAGCCATACTGGGAGGTCACGATACAGCACGGAGAGGTCACCAGGCGGTTGCTCACCACCACCTTCTCTACTCTCTTGTCAAGGATGTCCTTTATTACCTGGAAAAAAGATAAAGTAGATCAGATAACATCAGAGACACTGTTGGAGTGAGGTGAAGTGACATTAGTTAATGAGATGAGATAATACACTTTGCTTTTGTGACTAGGTACGTCAGCTAATTCCTGAACGTATTCTAACTAATAAATAGAACTGAACCTTATACTTTATTAAGTAAAAAATAATTAAACTAGAATGTGGTGGGAGTGAGAAGTACATTTTCTTGATGGCCTCACATTGTATGGTGAGGGATTGTGAGTCAAGTCTCACCTTGCACAAGTTCTCCAGCTTCTGTTTTTGTTCCTCTAACTTCTTTTTCTCCTCCTCGTCATCTGGGAGCTCGAGACCTTCCTTGGTGACCGACAAGAGCTGCTTACCGTCATATTCCTTCAGCTGCTGGATGCAATACTCGTCGATGGGGTCAATCATGTAGATGATCTCAAAGCCTCGCTTCTTCACCCTCTCTACAAAGGCTGAGTTAGCGACAGCGTCACGACTCTCTCCGGTGATGTAATAGATCTGTTTCTGGTTGTCCTTCATGCGGGAGACGTAGTCCTTCAAGCTGCTCATCTCGTCTCCTGATGCTGAGGTGTAGAACCGCAGGAACTCTGCCAGTTTCTTACGATTGGTGGAGTCCTCGTGGATGCCCAGTTTGATATTCTTGGAGAAATTCTCATATAATTTCTTGAATGAATCTTTGTCCTCCATGAGTTCCTCGAAGAGTTCCATGGCTTTCTTCACTAAGTTTTTACGGATAACTTTCAAGATCTTGTTCTGTTGAAGCATCTCACGAGAGATGTTGAGGGGAAGATCTTCAGAGTCAACAACACCAGTGATGAAGTTGAGGTACTCTGGGATGAGTTCCTCACAGTTATCCATGATGAACACGCGACGAACATACAACTTTATCTTGTTCTTCTGTTTACGATTCTCAAAGAGATCAAAGGGAGCACGTCGAGGCACGAAGAGAAGTGCCCGGAACTCCAGCTGGCCCTCAACACTGAAGTGTTTGATAGCCAAGTGGTCCTCCCAGTCATTGGTGAGTGACCTGTAGAACTCTCCGTACTCCTCCTGAGAGATGTCATCTGGGTTGCGGGTCCACAGCGGCTTCGTCTTGTTCAGTTCTTCGTCCTCCATGTATTTCTCCTTCACAGTCTTCATCTTCTTGGCTTTCTCCAGCCCTTTGTCAGCGTCTTCGTCTGCTCCCACGTCCTCCACGTTCGGCATGTCGTCTTTTTTAGCAGCCTCGTCTTCCTTCTCTTCTTCATCGTCATCTGGGATTTGCTGGACGTGTAGAGAAAATATTCACGTTAGTATTGTGACACCACAGACACAATCTCTCACGAACTGTACTAGATCATGAGACACAATCTCTCACGAACTGTACAAGATTATGAGACACAATCTCTCACGAACTGTACTAGATTATGAGACACAATCTCTCACGAACTGTACTAGATTATGAGACACAATCTCTCACGAACTGTACAAGATCATGAGACACAATCTCTCACGAACTGTACAAGATTATGAGACACAATCTCTCACGAACTGTACTAGATTATGAGACACAATCTCTCACGAACTGTACTAGATCATGAGACACAATCTCTCACGAACTGTACAAGATCATGAGACACAATCTCTCACGAACTGTACAAGATCATGAGACACAATCTCTCACGAACTGTACAAGATCATGAGACACAATCTCTCACGAACTGTACTAGATCATGAGACACAATCTCTCACGAACTGTACTAGATTATGAGACACAATCTCTCACGAACTGTACAAGATCATGAGACACAATCTCTCACGAACTGTACTAGATCATGAGACACAATCTCTCACGAACTGTACTAGATTATGAGACACAATCTCTCACGAACTGTACAAGATTATGAGACACAATCTCTCACGAACTGTACAAGATTATGAGACACAATCTCTCACGAACTGTACAAGAATGGAACACCAAAAGGATAGAAGACGTGTTCTCGTCCCAGGTGTTCACAAATTATAATCTTGATCTTAAACTATGGTGAAGGTCTAGCCTTTATGTATAGCACTCTGAACCCCAACTGAGGAAGTGTTTATCCTGACCTCAGAGGTCTCTTACACACCTGCAGCACACCTGTAGACACAACACGGTTCCTACAGACCTACAGGAGACCTGTGGACACCATACGGGTCCTACAGACCTGCAGGAGACCTGTAGACACCATACGGGTCCTACAGACCTGCAGCAGACCTGTAGACACACCATGGTTCCTACAGACCTGCAGCAGACCTGTGGACACCATACGGGTCCTACAAACCTGCAGCAGACCTGTGGACACACCATAGTTCCTACAGACCTGCAGCACACCTGTAGACACAACATAGGACACAAAAAAGTCTAGATATATATACAAGAAAATGTCTGTCTGTTTATCTGCTTGTCCAAGATCAGATGCTTGACGCTAGCCTCACCTAACTTTTAAGGATGACACATGGGTAGTAGGAAACTGCGATAGGCAGGTAGGAGTCGACTCCATTGTCCCCCTTAAAAAGGATTATAATCTCAAGAGAGACCTGAGATAGCTGAAATAGTGGTTTTGTTTTCCATAGAATTTTACAGAAGCTTTGAGCAATACTTCACACACAACATAACCAGAACAATATTTTAACGTTAATACAACGTTGTCAAAGTAACAATGGTGAAAATAACATTGTGTGTTATTGTATGCTGAGAAAGAGAGAGTGTGAGAGGGAGAGAGAGAGAGAGAGTGTGAGAGGGAGAGAGGGAGAGAGAGAGAGAGAGAGAGAGAGAGAGAGAGAGAGAGAGAGAGAGAGAGAGAGAGAGAGAGAGAGAGAGAGAGAGAGAGAGAGAGACAGAGAGAGACACACAGAGAGAGAGAAAGGAAAAAGAAAGACATATTTTTATAAACAAATTATTACTATCATCATCAAACAAGTTAATAATACTAAACCTGAAAGGAAAATAAGAAAATAGTGAATGTGGAGATAATATTGAGAGAGAGAGAGAGAGGAGGAGGAAGGAGTGTGTAGGGAGAGAGACTGACCTTCTCCCTCTCCTTCTCCACCAGGAGCCTGATGGGGTAGCCGATGAACTGAGAATGTTTCTTCACCACCTCCTTGATGCGGCGCTCCTCCACGTACTCGGCTTGGTCCTCCTTCAGGTATAGTGTGATCCTCGTGCCCCGGGATAGTGGGTAGCCTGGAGGGGGACATGGCACGGCTCTAATGTACCTCTCATGACACTTGTTAACAGGCCACACCTGTCATCATACCTCTCATGACACTCGTCACTAGACCACACCTGTCATCATACCTCTCATGACACTCCTCACCAGGCCACACCTGTCATCATGCCTCTAATGACACTCGTCACTAGACCACACCTGTCATCATACCTCTCATGACACTCCTCACCAAGCCACACCTGTCATCATGCCTCTCATGACACCTGTCAGCGCACTTGGATCTGTTAATGCTGCCTAATTACACTTGTCTGGACGTATTCAATTGAAAACCTGTTTACAAAGTTTGGTGTTGGAGGTGTGGGCCACACCTGTCGCAGCTTGTTCTTACTACACAACCTGACACACACACACACACACACACACACACACACACACACACAGAGGAGAGGTCCAGGGGTCAGATTCACGAAAGCAGTTACGCAAACACCTACGAACCTGTACATCTTTTCTCAATCTTTGGCGGCTTTGTTTACAATTATTAAACAGTTAAAGAGCTCGGAAGCACCAGGAGGCTGTTTATAACAATAACAACAGTTGACTGGCAAGTTTTCATGCTTGTAAACTGTTTAATAAATGTAACCAAAGCCGTCAAAGATTGAGGAAAGATGTACACGTCCGTAAGTGTTTGCGTAACTGCTTTCGTGAATCTGGCCCCAGGTAGCTGACTAGGGAGAACATAAGATGTAAACAAGTCTATAAGACTCACTTTTGTCGGGCCGGATAGTGAAGGAGCCTCCAGCGGCAGACTCCCAGGTATACTGCTCGTCATCATTGTGTTTGGAGGTGACAACCACCTTGTCGGCCACCAGGTAGGCGGAGTAGAAGCCCACACCAAACTGCCCAATCATGGAGATGTCAGCCCCAGCCTGCAGTGCCTCCATGAACGCCTTGGTGCCAGACTTAGCAATGGTTCCCAAATTGTTAACCAGATCAGCCTTTGTCATGCCTACACCAGTGTCGATGATAGTGAAAGTCCGCTCGTTCTTGTCAAGCTCGATCCTGATAGTGAGATCCTTGCCGGACTCGAGCTTTGACGGATCAGTCAACGACTCGTAGCGGATCTTGTCAAGCGCGTCAGAAGAGTTGGAGATCAGTTCTCGCAGGAAGATTTCCTTGTTGCTGTAGAAGGTGTTGATGATGAGAGACATCAACTGGGCGATCTCCGCCTGGAAGGCGAAGGTCTCCACTTCCTCCATTGTTTCCTCAGGCATCTGTAAGGGCGGGAAAGTTATTATTGACACGCGTTGGTACACACACACAACAGTGTTCCTACACTACTGTATGTGATGTATTATAGCTGTGAGGCACCTGTGTGGTGGGGTCCAGCAGCTGGGGGTGTGTGGTGGGGTCCAGCAGCTGGGTGTGTGTGTGGTGGGGTCCAGCAGCTGGGGGTGTCTGGTGGGGTCCAGCAGCTGGGTGTGTGTGGTGGGGTCCAGCAGCTGGGTGTGTGTGGTGGGGTCCAGCAGCTGGGTGTGTGTGGTGGGGTCCGGCAGCTGGGTGTGTGCTGGGGTCCAGCAGCTGGGTGTGTGCTGGGGTCCAGCAGCTGGGTGTGGGGTGGGGTCCAGCAGCTGGGTGTGTGTGGTGGGGTCCGGCAGCTGGGTGTGTGTGGTGGGGTCCAGCAGCTGGGTGTGTGCTGGGGTCCAGCAGCTGGGTGTGGGGTGGGGTCCAGCAGCTGGGTGTGTGGTGGGGTCCAGCAGCTGGGTGTGTGTGGTGGGGTCCAGGAGCTGGGTATGTGTGGTGGGGTCCAGCAGCTGGGTGTGTGTGGTGGGGTCCAGCAGCTGGGTGTGTGTGGTGGGGTCCAGCAGCTGGGTGTGTGGTGGGGTCCAGCAGCTGGGTGTGTGGTGGGGTCCGGCCCCCACACAGCCTCCCAGAATAGCCCAACAGCGTAGGGGCCGCGTGGACCAGGTCGGGGCGTCTCGCTCACCAAGCGGGAATATAAAAATACAATTGTTGTCGTCGTATTTTACCAAGATGTAACCGTATGGTTTAAGGAGCTCCCTGAGGGAAGTGTGTTTATACTTCATATATATAATTGTCATATATATATATATATATATATATATATATATATATATATATATATATATATATATATATATATATATATATATATATATATATATATATATATATATATATATATATATATATATATATATATATATAATATACAGTATACATAATCTGGTATACATGTTCATATGCGTAAGTATTCACCCAGGGCCTGCACCAGGGTAACTACTCATGACTGACCAGTCCTCCTGGTTAAACTATTGGATAATATACATATTAGTGAAGGTCTGAACGCATATTACTATCCCAATATTAGTCTACATCTAAACTTATCTGTCAATCTTTGTCCCCAAAAGCGAGGTTTCTCACGTTAGAACCTTATTGCACTATATATCATTGTTTTAGATCATAAAATAGTATATGCTTAAATTGTTTTCTTTGAAACGGTCTGAAGAATTTGGTTTTCTGTAAATAAAATGCTAGGGGATACTTAAATAGTTTTCAAATTTCATATTTTTTTCCGTTTGAGAATACACCAAGTTAACCATGGATAGAGACGAGGTAATAACACTAATTCGTGAAGACAGGTGGCAAATTTAGTGCATAAATTACAAAAGCCCCGGTGCTATAATATATAAAACATAGCATATAGGAATTGGTAGCATATATATATTTTGTATATGATTGAAATATCTGTATAAGAGGGTCGACGGCCGCCACGGGACGAGTGTGGGACACACTAAATATATCCCAGAGTGGACCACACTACACACCAGGTGCTATGTGGTCCTGGGGATAGACGGGTCTTATGTGGTCCTGGTGATAGACGGGTCTTGTGTGGTCCTGGGGATAGACGGGTCTTATGTGGTCCTGGGGATAGACGGGTCTTATGTGGTCCTGGGGATAGACGGGTCTTATGTGGTCCTGGGGATAGACGGGTCTTATGTGGTCCTGGGGATAGACGGGTCTTATGTGGTCCTGGGGATAGACGGGTCTTATGTGGTCCTGGGGATAGACGGGTCTTATGTGGTCCTGGGGATAGACGGGTCTTATATGTGGTCCTGGGGATAGACGGGTCTTGTGTGGTCCTGGGGATAGACGGGTCTTATGTGGTCCTGGGGATAGACGGGTCTTATGTGGTCCTGGGGATAGACGGGTCTTATGTGGTCCTGGGGATAGACGGGTCTTATGTGGTCCTGGTGATAGACGGGTCTTATGTGGTCCTGGGGATAGACAGGTCTCAGGTCTGGTGACCATAACTACACCAAAACATTGTTAATTAAGTGACACTGATGCTCACCTTGTATATGTTGGCTAATAAATCACTGAACACTTATGAGGAGCGCGGGAACACGTGCGGGCACCGGGCCGGTTGTGAGGGGAAGCGGGTCTGGCTCCCTCTTAAATACCCGACCACGTGGCCGCCATGTTGGTGCCCGGGCCACGTGCCCGCCATGTTGCTGCCCAGACGCTTCCAGAACTGTGTGTGTTGAGTCACACCTCAACTGTAAATGTTGCTCCCATCATAATGATGTAGAGCACTACCCGCTCCGCTATAATTATATGAGGGATAGTTACTCTTCAGATGAGGGGAGAGCTGGCCGAGGGGAGACAACCCGCCATGGACCCAATCACGGAGGTGCCAGAAACATAATAATAATTGTTTTAACTATTAAATATCGTATCAGTATATAGAGCAGAAATCCAAACAAAAAGCCCAGTTCATACACATTAATACAGTATACCAGAAATTAATCTGTAGTTAAAATGTTGTTAATACTAAATCAAAACAGTTAGTATTAAGGTATGTAAGGAGGGAGTGGGTAAGGGGGAAGCGGCAACTTGGCGGACCTTCTAGACGCTCCCAGAAACGTTGCCGGAAGTGACGTCAGCCTCGCTCACTTCCGCTCTGCTAACTTTACGCGCCATTTTTAAGCGCGCCATATTTAAACGCGCCAAGTGTCAACAATGTTAGGATGCTTGTATCACGAGATATGTAACGACAGGTCTGCGCAGTTCATGTAATGACTTTATAATTTGTTATAATTATAATTCATTGTGTCGGGGGATAAGAAGCCCGAGTGTATTCATACACGTTAGGCTTTTATCGAGGTGCACATGGTACAGTGCATACATACATGGTACATAACACTGCAGGTAGAGGGCGTGCACATGGCTGTAACACTACCACCCATTAAATGGGTGCGGGGGGCATTTACAGGATGGGTATGGGGTCCACTACCACCCACAGGATGGGTATGGGGTCCACTACCACCCACAGGAAGGGTATGGGGTCCACTACCACCCACAGGATGGGTATGGGGTCCACTACCCCTCACAGGATGGGTATGGGGTCCACTACCCACAGGATGGGTATGGGGGTCCACTACTGCTCACAGGATGGATATGGGGTCCACTACCACCCACAGGATGGGTATAGGGTCCACTACTGCTCACAGGATGGGTATGGGGCCCACTACCACCCACAGGATGGGTATGGGGGTCCACTACCCCTCACAGGATGGGTATGGGGTCCACTACCACTCACAGGATGGGTATGGGGTTCACTACCACTCACAGGACGGGTATGGGTCCCACTACCACTCACAGGATGGGTATGGGTCCCACTACCCCTGTGAAGCATGTATTAATAGACAAATCTCCATGTTTTTTGGTCATATGCAGAATTACCTCTACAGCACGTTTCAAACATTCTTCCTTGGATGTATTTTCCTTCAAAATCAATTTGCCAAAAATTCTAAATTGCACTAGACTGCTTCGTAGAACGTTGTATATAGTTAAATAGACTGCAAAAGCAAAAGGCTTAACAATCCTTGGCTTACAAAGGGAATACTGAAATCCATTAACAAAAAACACGACCTTGAGAAGAAGTATAGGTTAGGAATTGTCTCCAAAGAATTCTCAAAGAATTACTCATTATTGCTAACTAAGATAATTAGACGAGCCAAAACTAATTACTACGAAGATAAATTTACTCAAATAAAGAGCAACATTAAACAAACTTGGAGCACAATTTCACAAATATTGGGATCAAAGAAATCTTTAAATAACAAACCGACTCTCCTGTCTAATAACGATGGTCAGCTTTCAGCCTCTGATTCTGCTATTGAGTTCAATAGGTTCTTCTCTTCCATTGGTTCATCCCTTGCAAATGATATTCCATCTTCCAGTACTGACATTAAGGACTATCTTACAGGTAACTATCCACAGTCTCTGTACCTAAAGCCTATTAACTCCACTGACGTCAATGAGATAATCCTTTCCCTTAAAACCAAGTCTGGTGCCCTTGAGGAGATACCAACTTTAATTTACAAAAAAGCCTCCAGATCTTTAGCCCCTGCTATTGCTTTGCTCTTCAACAAGTCACTTGAACTCCAAACCTTTCCAGATATTCTAAAAAAAGCGAGAGTAACGCCTGTCCACAAATGTGGTGACCCCACAGATGTTAACAACTACAGACCTATATCAATCCTGCCAAACTTGTCAAAAATTTTTGAAAAACTTATATACAAGCAGCTTTACTCATATCTAGCCAAACTCAATATACTTAGCCCTTGCCAATATGGCTTCAGACCCAAAAAAAGCACTAACGATGCACTTATTAGTATGCTTAACTCGATTCATACAGCTCTTGATAAAAAGGAGCTCCCTGTTGGGTTATTTGTGGACCTGCGTAAAGCTTTTGATACTGTCAACCACCAAAACCTTCTTCTTAAATTACATCATTATGGAGTCAGAGGACACTCCCTACAATACCTCGAGTCCTACCTTACTGACAGGCTCCAATATGTTTCTGTGAATAATACAATTTCTCCCACCCTACCCATCAACATTGGTGTTCCTCAGGGCAGCATACTTGGCCCTCTCCTCTTTCTCATCTACATTAATGACCTTCCAAATGCCTCCCAACACCTCAAACCAATTCTATTTGCTGACGACACAACCTTCATTTACTCCAGTCCTGACCCTCTTGCTCTAAATGCCACAGTAAATACTGAGCTAAATAAAGTCCATCTTTGGCTAACTGCCAACAAACTCACCCTTAACATTGACAAAACCTTCTATATTCTGTTTGGCAATAAATCCTCTAGTCTTATAAATCTCAAAATAAACAATACCCAAATTTGTAACAAATTAGATGGCAAATTCCTTGGCATTCTCATTGACCACAAGCTGAATTTCCAGGGACACATTCTAAATATATCAAAAAAAGTTTCAAAAACTGTGGGCATTCTTTCTAAGATCAGATATTATGTACCACGCCCTGCTCTGGTGACTCTCTATTACTCCCTTATCTATCCTTATCTCAACTATGGTATTTGTGCTTGGGGTTCTACTACCCAAAATCACTTACGTCCTCTAATTACCCAACACAAAGCCGCTATTAGAACAATATCTAACTCTGGCCCCAGACATCACTCGGTACCCCTACTCAAATCTCTTAATATGTTAGATATTAAGTCACTGCACATTCTCTCATGTGTATTATACATATATAAAACGCTAAACTATAATGCCAATCCTGATCTTAAAAGCTTCATAGAAGGTTGTAACAGAACCCATGAGCACCACACCAGAAATAAATACAGTTTTGATATTCCTAGAGTACGTCTTAATCAAACTAGAAATGCTCTGCAAATCAAGGGGCCCAGAATGTGGAATGACCTTCCCAACCATGTTAAAGACTGTACCTCTCTCAACCAGTTTAAGATAAAAACTAAACACTACCTAATAAATTCCCTGTAATCTACCTCACTCCTCTATTGTCAACCCATGTCTGTTATTTTCTTTTTTTTATTTTCTTTTTTTTATTTTCTTTTTTTTTTTTTTTTTTTTCTTTTTTTTTAATCAACACTGTTTGTCAACCTATTGTATTTGTGCTGCTTTTTCAGTCATGTTCCCCTTTTTTTTTATCTTTATTTGTATTTGTTCTCAACATCTTTTATTCTTTATGCTCAATTAGTATTAAGTTCTAGATATTAATGTTTTTCTTGCCCGAAACGCATTGCGTAATAGTGGCTTTAGGCATTGTATGTACTAGCTCTATCTATGTATCAATCCATTAATGTAACATCACTTGTATGTATATACCTTACCTGAATAAACATCTGAATCTGAATCTGAATCTGACTGTACTGGTGTTTAGTGTTAAGTAATCACTTACAGAAAACGGTGCCGGGGTAACTGCTCTAAACATATCCAACCGTTGTCTTCAGTGAACGAGAGCTTTCGCCTATAATAAAGTTTTAAGACATTCCTATACTGGTGAAGACAAAGCATTTTTAATTGCTCAAGTTTAGTTGTTGGAGTTACACATGTTGTGAGCTGTGGTAGAAAAGTTACAAAGGTACATAGACTCCAAATTAACCAGTTTTTATTTATTTAGTTATGAGTAAGTTACACCAATGATGATGAGCTAGTTAGTTTGATAACATGAACAGCGTCTATTAAGTTTTAGTTTAGCCCAGTTAACTAACTTATTAGACCCAATGTTCATGTCAGTCATGCACCCATCCAGTGGACTACAGCCCACGACCCTGTCAGTCATGCACCCATCCAGTGGACTACAGCCCACGACCCTGTCAGTCATGCACCCATCCAGTGGACTACAGCCCACGACCCTGTCAGTCATGCACCCATCCAGTGGACTACAGCCCACGACCCTGTCAGTCATGCACCCATCCAGTGGACATGTGCTATGCCTATGTATGTATCTATGTTCACTTAAGTAGATATTAGTTGCATCCAAAAGTTAACCTGTGATATATGTTGAAGGTCAGACTTCCAAAGGTGTTCTACTGGCTTGTCCACCACCCCCGTGGTAATTGGAGACGGCAGTTACTCATTGGCATTGGAGTCTCAAGCAGTTACCAACTGAAGCCTTATGGGTCCCCTCCCTCCACTTTTGAAGCCTCTCCTTACCATTCACGCCCTCCACCGACAGGTCAGTTTGCCCTTGGCGTTAGTCTCTTATTTGTAAGTTTTCCTGTGCTGCATTCTTTCACGCCATAGCTTTGAGACTTTCGTATTAAAGAATTATTTAATGAAGAATTTTGTTACATGGCCACACTTCCAGCAGCAGGTATGGTTAGTAGTCTACATCATACTTATAATCTTTTAGCATAGATTGCAGACAGACCTAGGCGTGCCAGTCCCATCTCTCAGAGACGATCTGTTCAGGAGGAAATCTTGCTTTGCCAGTTACCCTGTTCTGAGAGACCTGCTTGACGGGGTTCAGAGTTGAACGCCCTAAGCGGACCGGCTCAACTTGTGAGAGCTTAGTCCACCAGGCTGTCTGTTGCTTGGCGGCCCCAAGGCCCATATATCTACCACAGCCCGACACTCCTTGAAAACTAATCTAGTTTTCTCTATGTCCACAGTTGTTCCGGCAATATTTCTGGATGTTTAACAACTGTAGACCTGAGGTTTAGCGTTCTAAATGTACTTATAGCACCCCTACTAGTATTTCATTTACACTTTAGCTTGTTTGGTCTAGTTTTGCTTTTCCAGGTTCTTTATAGATCATTTTTTCCCTATTGACTACACTTGACTTTCCTCAGGGTGTAGTAGTGTCTCCAGTAGTTTCCAAAGGATGTGGGCATACAGACGTTAGAAAGAATATTTTCAGTGTCGGTAGTTAATAAATGGAATGCTTTAGGCAGTGATGTGGTGGTGGCCGACTCCATACACAGTTTCAAATGTAGATATGATAGAGCCCAGTAGGCTCAGCAATCTGTACACCAGTTGATTGATGGTTGAGAGGCGGGACCAAAGCTCAACCCCCGCAAGCACAATCAGGCATAAAGTGAAGGTAACTTGTGACTCGCAGCATAAATTAACTCAGCAGTTCTAGATTCTACTGAAGATTTGTAAAGTTGTGTAGTTTTACAAAGTAACTTGTCAACATTGTAGTATATGATACTGTATACATTTGACTTTTAGAAAATTCTGTTAGACCCTATTCAAGTACCTCTCCACAAGGCAATGTTCATGGGGAGCATGCGTAAATAAAAGTCCTAGTAACTAATTCATTTAATGCAATCTGATCTTCATTAGAGATTGTCCACAAGTATCAACACAAAATAATGCAATTCCAGTACTACGATAAGTTAAAACTCGTTATGTGATCGACACCTTTACTCTCATACCTCTGTATATGGCAAGTTCTCGTAACACCAAAATGCTACACCCAACACGTCTAAGATCTAGTAGTCTCCCTCTAATGCTGGGTTATATAAACAACAGGTACAAGGCAATAATTAACAATCATAAATCTTAGAAAGCTATAGTTAAGAGCATATGATTGCACTTTGCACAATATTAAATCTTATCCAGATTCCAAAAATCCAATTTAAATACTGGCCTGTAGTAGTTATGGCAAGGCAGAGCAGTGCATTCAAAGGTATCCATATTCAGTTTCATATGGAAGTTTAGTTATTTCCATGAATATACCTTTCAACACAGCTGATACAAAGTGATCAACCTAGGAACATTAATTAACAAAAGAAAATAGCAATACTTTCCACAATCCAGTCTAATATGTCACATATAGGAAAACTGAAAAGATTAAGATTCTTATGTTTTTATTACAAAACTTAAGATGTATTGTTTATCAACTAAATATATACACAATGAATAATAAAGAAAAACTCCTATGCAAGAATCTTAACTTAAACTGAATCTGATACACGGAATGAAATGGACCTCAAAATCCCAAACCTCTCTAAGGTTTACAAGAGAAATTGCAGACCGTATGATAATGAGATGAACTTTGGTACTTTGGTTAACAGGATATGCCTTAATCTACTTCTTCCATTCGTGACGCATCATCATCATCTCCCTCAAGTGGGGGCATCTCTTCCACACTACCTTCTGTAGTCTCCTCTGCTGGGGCATCATCTTCCTCAATACCCAGACCAAGCTTGATCATTCTGAAATATAAATATAGTCAAGACTCTCTTCATTCCAACTAAACTCTTCAAGAGTTTCAATATAACATCAGGAGAAAATGGAATCACGGTAAATCATTTAATAAGCGGAGTGTTATCATCACGGATAATAAAAGTAACTAACGCTACTAAAAGTTGTAGCAACTATTTGACAAATTAACTGCTAGATAAATTTCATCAATCTAGTAACTAAAGGCTCACCTGTAAATACGTCCAGCATGCACACCAGGATCCTCTAGAGTAAACCCTGAAGACAAGAGGGCACTCTCGAAGAGTAGCATGACTAGATCTTTCACAGACTTATCATTCTTATCAGCATCAGCCCTCTGCCTGAGGGTCTCAATGATGCTGTGATCTGGGTTGATCTCCAGGTGCTTCTTGGCAGCCATGTAGCCCATGGTAGAGGTGTCTCGCAGTGCCTGAGCCTTCATGATGCGTTCCATGTTTGCGGTCCAGCCATACTGGGAGGTCACGATACAGCACGGAGAGGTCACCAGGCGGTTGCTCACCACAACCTTCTCTACTCTCTTGTCAAGGATGTCCTTTACTACCTAAATTCATAAAATGGGAGTTAGCAGTGATATGAAATAAATCTTAAAGAGCACCATAAATTTTTAGAGAAATTTGATAAACATCCAGTAATTTTTTTTTAATAAAATAACCAGGGCAAAATGTGGATTTGTGGGGCTTTGCCAAGAGGTTTAAGAGCAATAAATCCAAAATTAAAAATGTAAGTTTGCAATGCGAGAAGTCTTATACATCTATATTTGGATTTTAATGTAATGAATCTCATATTGCAGAAAAAGCCTAGGTAGACAGTGAAAAACTTTAATTGGGATCCAAACAAATTATTAAGAAAAAGTAATCTTAAACTTACTTTGCAAAGGTTCTCCAGCTTTGATTTCTGTTCCTCAAACCTCTTCTTTTCCTCCTCATCTTCAGGGAACTCTAGACCTTCCTTTGTAACAGACACCAGTTGCTTTCCGTCATATTCCTTAAGTTGCTGTACACAGTACTCGTCAATGGGTTCAGTCATGTAGATTACCTCAAAGCCACGTTTCTTAACTCTTTCTACAAAGGCAGAGTTGTGCACCTGCTCACGAGTCTCGCCCGTAATGTAGTAAATATGCTTCTGGTTCTCCTTCATGCGAGAGGCATAGTCCTTCAGCGAGCAAATGTCGTCACCTGAAGCAGAAGTGTGATAGCGCAAAAACTCTGCCAGCTTTTTGCGGTTCGTCGAATCCTCGTGGATGCCCAGCTTGATGTTCTTAGAAAAGTTTTCATAGAATTTCTTATAGTTGTCCTTATCTTCAATTAATTCCTCAAATAACTCTAGTGCTTTCTTTACCAAGTTTTTGCGAATTACCTTCAAGATCTTGTTCTGTTGGAGCATCTCACGAGAGATGTTCAGGGGAAGATCTTCAGAATCCACCACACCATTCAAGAAGTTCAGGTACTCAGGAATGAGCTCCTCACAGTTCTCCATGATAAAAACGCGACGAACATAGAGCTTTATCTTGTTCTTCTGTTTACGGTTTTCAAAGAGATCGAAAGGAGCACGTCGGGGTAGGAAGATCAAGGCCCGGAACTCTAGCTGGCCCTCTACGCTGAAGTGTTTTACGGCCAAGTGATCCTCCCAGTCATTAGTGAGAGACTTGTAGAACTCTCCATACTCTTCTTGAGAGATATCGTCGGGGTTGCGAGTCCAGAGTGGCTTCGTCTTGTTCAGCTCTTCATCTTCAGTGTACTTCTCTTTTACAGTCTTCTTTTTCTTGCCGCCTTCTTTCTTGTCGGCGTCCTCGTCTTCGCCGATATCTTCAATCTTGGGCTTCTCTTCTTTTTCTTCCTTGTCTTCTTTCTCTTCTTTTTCCTCTTCCTTTTCTTTCTTTTCATCTTCCTTTTCTTCCTCTTCATCATCAGACACTTCCTGAAATTATTATTTTATTAGTTATTTTATTTAAAATTAGTTAAAATTATTTATTTTAATTTTATAATTAAAATGATAAAATTTAGTTAAAATTATTTTATTTACCAACTTGACAAACAATATATAACACTGAGCTAGTAAATTGCATCTGCAGAAAAAAAAATGCATTATATTTAGATCAATAAGAAGCAAAACTTGCCTTGTCCCTCTCCTTCTCTACCACAAGCTTGATGGGGTAACCAATGAACTGGGAATGTTTCTTAACTATCTCCTTGATGCGTCGCTCCTCCAGGTACTCCGTCTGGTCTTCCTTCAGGAACAGTGTGATCATTGTACCTCGACCCAATGGCTCCCCTGAAAAATAACACTGGTTAAGAGGCATTTCCATTAAGGACACATTTAAAGTGAACAAATTTATATTGGGAGCCGGTCGGCCTAGCGGACACCACTCTGGACGTGTGATCCTGTGGTCCTGGGTTTGATCCCAGGCGCCGGTGAGAAACGATGGGCAGAGTTTGTCACCCTATGCCCGTTACCTAGCAGTAAAATAGGTACTTGGGTTAGTCAGCTGTCACGGGCTGCTTCCTAAGGTTGGAGGCCTGGTCGAGGACCGGGCCGTAAGGACACTAAAAAAAGCCCTGAAATCATCAAGATAACCTCTAAGATTAAACCTATCAAGGAAATGGAAAACTTTACCTCTTATTTACCATAAGAATCTGGCAAATTCCTATGACAAGCACATTTCACATGCTCTTACCATAAAATGAACGAATGTGAAGCCTACATGTATAAATTATGACGAACATTTCCTTGCATGCAGGATTCGGTATAAAGATCAGTTGCAATTATTCTCCTCTAGTGCAAAGTGGGATTGTGGTCTTAACAATATTTATGTAAACTTTCCTACTAAAAACCTGAAAATTAAATTATAAAAGCTTTCCTAAATAGTTTTGTGCAGTACCTCATTCAGAGGTACAGTAACATTTCTTCTCTTGCCTTTGTGCTACCGAAAATTACAAATTAGAAGCAACACAAACCCAAGAAAGTCTTACTAAATGTAATTATGAGGCTGTAATTAAATAAATCATTAACGTAAATTCCAGTAATACAGCCTGGTTCGTTCTCTACTCAAAATCTAGAATTTTGGGTTGGGAATATTTCACGTTCCATTGGGAACATCACGTAATGCTCCTGTTCATCGAGCAGTAAGTAGGTACCCAGTGTGTTCTGGGGTGGCATCCTGGGAGGGGAGTAACTACCATCAAGGGGAACCTAAATAGTTTCAACGTAGCCATAGACTACAATCATTTTTAAATGTTGCCACTCATTGTATTTCCAAAAGTTCCCTGTTGTCACAAATGCCAAATGCCTGTTGTCACAAACTGGCTTAATTTTTACATCTTATTATATAGATATATATAATATTGGCAAGAATATTTTGTCACATACAAATTTCATGGATAGTTGCCTCAAACTTATTTTAACACTTATTGCCCGTGCCACGTGCACACCGCAGACTTTGACGTCATGGGGCTAATGGTGCGAGTGAGCGTGTGGCAAATGTATATACTCGTTTCAACTTTCTCGCCTTAATTCTTGTGCCAAGTCATTCGTTTTGGTATTGTGTTTGCAATTAAATTCCCTGCAGATGTATATGCATATGTCCAAAATCCTGTCGAGACTCCCTGCAGCAAAGCATAAAGTTATCCGTGAACGAGCACCAATTTGCACACCACAATCTAACGTGTATACGCAAAAATTTATGTTATCAAACTGAACGTGTTACAGCGCTCGTTTTGGTATCAAATTGTTTGCAATATAAAGGCACGCATTTTAAAACTTGTCCCATAATAATGGCACAATAGAATTTTAAACATTAAAATTTAAACCCAAAAACGTATTTATAATCGTTCAAGTGTTCTGACCAAGTTTCGTATTACATATTTCATTTTGGTATCAAAATGTGCTTATTTTGAAACTATCCCGAGGTCGATCGGATAAAAAATGAATTTTATACAAATATTTTTGTAGGACGCAAATCTATGTCCACAGCTAGAACTTCAAGAGAAAAAAAAATGGATGTGATCGGTGTCCAACGCAAGCGATAGTGTTAAGCAAAATTTCCTCCTAAAATTTTATTGGCATTAGATGGCAGAAATTTAAATTTATCCTAATCAAAAACCACTTAAAACATTATTACTTAATTCAAAGAATTTTAGAGCAACCCTTTAAACATAGTGACCACAACAAGACACTTACCATGATCAGTACGGACCGTGAAAGATCCTCCTGCGGAAGACTCCCAAATGTATTGTTCATCATCATTGTTCTTAGAGATGACGGTCACCTTGTCGGCCACCAGGTAGGCGGAGTAGAAGCCCACACCAAACTGACCAATCATGGAGATGTCAGCCCCAGCCTGCAGTGCCTCCATGAACGCCTTGGTGCCAGACTTAGCAATGGTTCCCAAATTGTTAACCAGATCAGCCTTGGTCATGCCGATGCCACTGTAAAGTTAAGCAAGTCAACATCTTTGTCTACCAAAGCCAAAAATATAAACGGTAATAAGTTCTTCAGGAAAATAATGTCGACATTACGTGTGGAGGGCTTATGACATTAGGCAGTGTCACCCATCCACACTAGGACGCAAATTATTTCATCACATCAAATTTAACTGAATGAAGGTGACTTAAGTCATTGAAGACATACCTGTCAATTATTGTAAGAGTGCGGTCATTTTTATTTGGCACTAGTTTGATGAACAGCTCCTTGCCGGAGTCCAGCTTTGACGGATCAGTCAACGACTCGTAGCGGATCTTATCCAGCGCGTCAGAAGAGTTGGAGATCAGTTCTCGCAGGAAGATTTCCTTGTTGCTGTAGAAGGTGTTGATGATGAGAGACATCAACTGGGCGATCTCCGCCTGGAAGGCGAAGGTCTCCACTTCCTCCATTGTTTCCTCAGGCATCTACAAAAGAAATTCTCCAAATTATTCCAGCCCCACTATTAAATACAACACATTCCAGCACACCAAATCATTAAATACTTTAAAATTTAACCACAAAAGCATTCAACCAAAACAGTAAATTTGTTAGAAAATCTCCTCCAGAACACAGGACCATCTATATAAAGTGAAAATTATCATTCCAAGAGTACAATATTAGCTCAATTTACATGCATTAAACATCATGGGATGTATACAACATCAACTATAAGCACAGGAGGTCTACCAGAGGTGATCCTCGGGGCCACACTATTACACTGCCACAAACATCCACACATTAACTGGATTACATTATGCTGCTTATTATTTTGGACAAACTTCTAATATCTTAATTTGATGCAGCAACTCTTCCAGTTTTAAGAAAATTTTAACCAAATCTTTCATACATTTAAATTAGTTTTGAAAAAACACGAGAGAGGGAAGCAACACGGTAACAAAGCCGGGTACAACACAGCACCACGAGGAGGGAAGCAGCACAGCACCACGAGGGAGGGACGCAACACAGCACCACGAGGGAGGGACGCAGCACAGCACCACGAGGGAGGGACGCAACACAGCACCACGAGGAGGGAAGCAGCACAGCACCACGAGGGAGGGACGCAGCACAGCACCACGAGGGAGGGACGCAACACAGCACCACGAGGGAGGGACGCAACACAGCACCACGAGGGAGGGACGCAGCACAGCACCACGAGGGAGGGACGCAACACAGCACCACGAGGGAGGGACGCAGCACAGCACCACGAGGGAGGGACGCAGCACAGCACCACGAGGAGGGACGCAACACAAAGTAACACAGCAGGAAAACAAAGATACTCACGTCTGGAATGTTAATAGTGGAATGTGTGGGAGTGAGCGTGTATGCTCTACACTGGGGTCGGCGGGACACTGGCGCGGGAATCCGCCCGCGCCACTCTTATTGCCACCCACTCAGGCCCCGCCCCCAATATCGCTCCGCCCCTGAAAACAATGTTGATTTTCTATAATAAGCTTAATAAAGCAGAGAAACCTACTTGGGAAAGAGAAAATATGTTTTTTGTGAGAAGTGGGATAGGTTAGAGTCTCGTGTGGGCGGCGTGGGCGGCGTGGGCGGCGAGGGAGGGCGGCGAGGGCGGCGCTAGTTACCGGAAGGTGACGACGACGGAGGTGAGGCGGCCGAAGGTTCCAGAAGGTTCGAGAAGGTTTTGGCGGGAAGCCTATTGATTACACGTGGTCGGCCGGCACCCCCCTGGCCGCCGCCTGGCCCGCCTCTACCTCTGCTCTACCACTCCTCTACGTGGCCACTACCACTCCTCTACGTGGCCCCTACCACTGCCGCCTCCTGCCTTGGCTCTACCTCTGCTCTACGTGGCCTTTACCACTGCTCTACGTGGCCACTACCACTGCTCTACGTGGCCACTACCACTGCTCTACGTGGCCACTACCACTGCTCTACGTGGCCACTACCACTGCCGCCTCCTGCCTTGGCTCTACCTCTGCTCTACCACTGCTCTACGTGGCTACTACCACTGCTCTACGTGGCCACTACCACTGCCGCCTCCTGCCTTGGCTCTACCTCTGCTCTACCACTGCTCTACGTGGCCTCTACCACTGCTCTACGTGGCCACTACCACTGCTCTACGTGGCCACTACCACTGCTCTACGTGGCCACTACCACTGCCGCCTCCTGCCTTGGCTCTACCTCTGCTCTACCACTGCTCTACGTGGCCTCTACCACTGCTCTACGTGGCCACTACCACTGCTCTACGTGGCCACTACCACTGCTCTACGTGGCCACTACCACTGCCGCCTCCTGCCTTGGCTCTACCTCTGCTCTACCACTGCTCTACGTGGCTACTACTACTGCTTTACGTGGCCACTACCACTGCTCTACGTGGTCCCTACCACTGCTCTACGTGGCCACTACCACTGCTCTACGTGGCCACTACCACTACCACTGCTCTACCTGGCCACCACCACCACTACCACTGCTCTACCTGGCCACCACCACCACTACCACTGCTCTACCTGGCCCCCACCACCACTACCACTGCTCTACCTGGCCCCACCACCACTACCACTGCTCTACCTGGCCACCACCACCACTACCACTGCTCTACCTGGCCCCCACCACCACTACCACTGCTCTACCTGGCCCCACCACCACCACTGCTCTACCTGGCCCCCACCACCACTACCACTGCTCTACCTGGCCACCACCACCACTACCACTGCTCTACCTGGCCCCCACCACCACCACCACTGCTCTACCTGGCCCCCACCACCACCACCACTGCTCTACCTGGCCCCCACCACCACCACCACTGCTCTACCTGGCCCCTACCACCACTACCACTGCTCTACCTGCACTGCCTAAATTCAATTTAATATAATAAGAAGATAGACTGGGAGATAATAAACAGGGAGATTGAAAAAAAAAAATCGAACAGAGACTGAAGCATTCCTATCAGACTGAAGAAAAGCAATTCAAGAAATAAAGACAAACCCAAAATATTTCTTCACATATGGCCAACATGGAGACCAATGACCTCCACAACCCTGGCCAACATGGTGACCAATGACCTCCACAACCCTGGCCAACATGGTGACCAATGACCTCCACAACCCTGGCCAACATGGTGACCAATGACCTCCACAACCCTGGCCGACATGGTGACCAATGACCTCCACAACCCTGGCCAACATGGAGACCAATGACCTCCACAACCCTGGCCAACATGGAGACCAATGACCTCCACAACCCTGGCCAACATGGAGACCAATGACCTCCACAACCCTGGCCAACATGGAGACCAATGACCTCCACAACCCTGGCCAACATGGAGACCAATGACCTCCACAACCCTGGCCAACATGGTGACCAATGACCTCCACAACCCTGGCCGACATGGTGACCAATGACCTCCACAACCCTGGCCAACATGGAGACCAATGACCTCCACAACCCTGGCCAACATGGTGACCAATGACCTCCACAACCCTGGCCAACATGGTGACCAATGACCTCCACAACCCTGGCCAACATGGAGACCAATGACCTCCGCAACCCTGGCCAACATGGAGACCAATGACCTCCACAACCCTGGCCAACATGGTGACCAATGACCTCCACAACCCTGGCCAACATGGTGACCAATGACCTCCACAACCCTGGCCAACATGGAGACCAATGACCTCCACAACCCTGGCCAACATGGTGACCAATGACCTCCACAACCCTGGCCAACATGGTGACCAATGACCTCCACAACCCTGGCCAACATGGAGACCAATGACCTCCACAACCCTGGCCAGCATGGAGACCAATGACCTCCACAACCCTGGCCAACATGGTGACCAATGACCTCCACAACCCTGGCCAACATGGAGACCAATGACCTCCACAACCCTGGCCAACATGGAGACCAATGACCTCCACAACCCTGGCCAACATGGTGACCAATGACCTCCACAACCCTGGCCAACATGGAGACCAATGACCTCCACAACCCTGGCCAACATGGTGACCAATGACCTCCACAACCCTGGCCAACATGGAGACCAATGACCTCCACAACCCTGGCCAACATAGAGACCAATGACCTCCACAACCCTGGCCAACATGGTGACCAATGACCTCCACAACCCTGGCCAACATGGTGACCAATGACCTCCACAACCCTGGCCAACATGGAGACCAATGACCTTCACAACCCTGGCCAACATGGAGACCAATGACCTCCACAACCCTGGCCAACATGGAGACCAATGACCTCCACAACCCTGGCCAACATGGAGACCAATGACCTCCACAACCCTGGCCAACATGGAGACCAATGACCTCCACAACCCTGGCCAACATGGAGACCAATGACCTCCGCAACCCTGGCCAACATGGAGACCAATGACCTCCACAACCCTGACCAACATGAAGACCAATGACCTCCACAACCCTGGCCAACATGGAGACCAATGACCTCCACAACCCTGGCCAACATGGAGACCAATGACCTCCACCACCCTGGCCAACATGGAGACCAATGACCTCCACCACCCTGGCCAACATGGAGACCAATGACCTCCACAACCCTGGCCAACATGGAGACCAATGACCTCCACCACCCTGGCCAACATGGAGACCAATGACCTCCACCACCCTGGCCAACATGGAGACCAATGACCTCCACCACCCTGGCCAACATGGAGACCAATGACCTCCACCACCCTGGCCAACATGGAGACCAATGACCTCCACAACCCTGGCCAACATGGAGACCAATGACCTCCACAACCCTGGCCAACATGGAGACCAATGACCTCCACAACCCTGGCCAACATGGAGACCAATGACCTCCACAACCCTGGCCAACATGGAGACCAATGACCTCCACAACCCTGGCCAACATGGAGACCAATGACCTCCACAACCCTGGCCAACATGGAGACCAATGACCTCCACAACCCTGGCCAACATGGAGACCAATGACCTCCACAACCCTGGCCAACATGGAGACCAATGACCTCCACAACCCTGGCCAACATGGAGACCAATGACCTCCACAACCCTGGCCAACATGGAGACCAATGACCTCCACAACCCTGGCCAACATGGAGACCAATGACCTCCACCACCCTGGCCAACATGGAGACCAATGACCTCCACCACCCTGGCCAACATGGAGACCAATGACCTCCACAACCCTGGCCAACATGGAGACCAATGACCTCCACAACCCTGGCCAACATGGTGACCAATGACCTCCACAACCCTGGCCGACATGGTGACCAATGACCTCCACCCTGGCCAACATGGAGACCAATGACCTCCACAACCCTGGCCAACATGGAGACCAATGACCTCCACAACCCTGGCCAACATGGAGGGTTGGCCAGGGTTGTGTTGGGGTGAGGTGCTGACCCCACCCTTCCAACAGCTCCACGTCACCTCCAGTAAGATAGTGTTGAGCATGAGACATAGAGGCGCTCCTAGGAAGGCTAAGCACTATAATAAGGCCTTAATAGCCATAAATGGTCAAAAATAAAGAAATAGTGTCCGTGTGGATTGTTGCGTCTCCCAGGACGACTGACGACCCTCAAGAATATAGTTACACTCTGTTCTTGGAAAAGAAATCTTCCTGACCTTGACATTCCTGTCATTTGAATCTAAATTTTGGTTTAATATGAATAACTTTATCGGTGAAATATTTTATTAAATATAACCAACATTTGTAGGTTATATATATAAGCTTTTTAAACAATCGCTGGGAAAAGCATGCAGCAGGAGTAATAATATATATCATTATCCAAACGAAGCTTTACTGAAGAAATATTAATATACATAATTTTGTACACCAAATTAATAGTGACAATAATTTGTAATTATTGTCACTAGAGAATGTTATTTCCCGCCAGTTATGGGGTGATGTGGACAGTTTGGGTCAGCTGTTGTTGTTGGTGTGCCTGCAGGTAGGTTGTGTCCGGTGTCCTGCTGTGTCCCTCCCTGTCCTGCTGTGTCCTGCTGTGTCCCTCCCTGTCCTGCTGTGTCCCTCCCTGTCCTGCTGTGTCCCTCCCTGTCTAGCTGTGTCCCTCCCTGTCCTGCTGTGTCCCTCCCTGTCTAGCTGTGTCCCTCCCTGTCTAGCTGTGTCCCTCCCTGTCCTGCTGTGTCCCTCCCTGTCTAGCTGTGTCCCTCCCTGTCCTGCTGTGTCCCTCCCTGTCTAGCTGTGTCCCTCCCTGTCCTGCTGTGTCCCTCCCTGTCCTGCTGTGTCCCTCCCTGTCCTGTTGTGTCCTGCTGTGTCCCTCCCTGTCCTGTTGTGTCCTGCTGTGTCCCTCCCTGTCCTGTTGTGTCCTGCTGTGTCCCTCCCTGTCTAGCTGTGTCCCTCCCTGTCCTGCTGTGTCCCTCCCTGTCCTGCTGTGTCCCTCCCTGTCCTGCTGTGTCCCTCCCTGTCCTGCTGTGTCCCTCCCTGTCCTGCTGTGTCCCTCCCTGTCCTGTTGTGTCCTGCTGTGTCCCTCCCTGTCCTGTTGTGTCCTGCTGTGTCCCTCCCTGTCTAGCTGTGTCCCTCCCTGTCCTGCTGTGTCCCTCCCTGTCCTGCTGTGTCCCTCCCTGTCCTGCTGTGTCCCTCCCTGTCCTGCTGTGTCCCTCCCTGTCCTGCTGTGTCCCTCCCTGTCCTGCTGTGTCCCTCCCTGTCCTGCTGTGTCCCTCCCTGTCCTGCTGTGTCCCTCCCTGTCCTGCTGTGTCCCTCCCTGTCCTGCTGTGTCCCTCAGTGTCCTGCTGTGTTCCTCAGTGTCCTGCTGTGTCCCTCCCTGTCTAGCTGTGTCCTGCTGTGTTCCTCAGTGTCCTGCTGTGTCCCTCCCTGTCTAGCTGTGTCCTGCTGTGTTCCTCAGTGTCCTGCTGTGTCCCTCCCTGTCTAGCTGTGTCCTGCTGTGTCCCTCTCTGTCTAGCTGTGTCCTGCTGTGTCCTGAGTGTCCGACGGTGTCCAGCTGTGTCCCAGGGTGAGGTGGTGATACTAGTGAGACGAGACATCCCCAGGACACGTCCAGGTACCGCCGGGAACACCGTAAATGTTGTCACGTGACCGCAGGTCCAGTGTCGCCCGGCACCGGACCCGAGGCCACCTGTGTCCTTCATAATAATTCATTGTGTTGGTGGACAGGCAGCCAGTATAATAATAATAATGTTTATTCAAGTAAACGTACATACAAAATGAGTTATAAACAGAATGTTGAATTTCCAGATAGTACTATATATATATATATATATATATATATATATATATATATATATAAAATATATATATATATATATATTTAATTATAATATGTATATACATACATACACACTATGCCTAAAGCCACTAATTCGCACAGCATTCCGGGCAGGACACAACTTCGCTTTAAATTCTATTATGCCGATGGTAAAATATTTCAAATGAAGCTTATATATCTATCTTTCCTGCTACATACAAAACTCTTACGTTTATTAACAAATCTGCATGAAATAAGCATTGTTCCGAGATAAATATTGCAGTTTTCGAGCTTGACGAGCGACGAAAGCTGCCACTTTTATACAACTACAAATATCTTCGGTTTTACTTATATTTGTCTCGTAGATGTTTTTACATATAGATCCCATTTCTGTCTTTTGACTAATAAATAATTTATGTTTAATAAGTTATCAAGATGTTTAAAGCAATATTCTTTCGGCATTCGTCTGTTCCAACATGGGCGACCCTTATGGAAACACGATACTTAGGTACACCCATCCCATAGTTGGGTCTGAGTCTAACAGGGGTTCGATCATATACATATAGTACACGTTAGGTTTATATCGATGTCCCCCCTCCCCCCCATTCACAGTGTCGCATTACTAACACCCCCCTCCCCAGGATGTAACCCCACAACTCCCAGATTAACTCCTGGTTATCTATCTACTGGTATGTGAACAAAGATATTAGGTGACTGGATACGTACCCAACCATTTCTGTCCCGCCCGGGATTTGCACCTAGAATTCTCAATTGAGAGTGGAGAACGAACCCGACTGTCCTACAAGGACTTAGTAATGACTTTCCTTATACTGTGCACGTCCCAGTGGTACAGTCGGGTTCGTTCTCCACTCATTCGAGAATTCTGGGTTCATATCCTAGGTGGGACAGTAGTGGTTGGGTATGTTTCCTATCTTTTACCTAATGTGCCTGTTCACCTAGCAGTAAGTAGGTACCCAGGAGTTAGTCAGCTTGTTGTGGAGTTGCATCCTGGGCGGGGTCAGTAATTCGACCTGGGGGGAGGAGGCTCCTCGATATAAGCCTAACATGTATGAATACACTCTAGCTGCTTGTTCCCTGACACAAGGAATCATTATTATTATTTTATGTATTATAATTTTGACGTGACAAACTGTGTTGCCAGGGGTAATACTTCTGCAGATCTCTGCTAACAGTTTCACTTTACACATGTTCTCCTTGCACTGTTTTCTTCGCTTCACTTCCCGGTGCTCTCACCAACACCTTGTGTCACGGGGAAACTCGTTTGTCAGTTATATTCGGTGAAAAACGATGATCTAATGGGCCCTTTGTCTTGATGACTCTTGGTCATCATTTGGTCATTCCCCTTATCCTTATCGTACTCCTAATTATCCCCTTATTACTTATTAAGTACTCCCTTATGTGTGTTATTGGCTTTGTAAGAACACTGATATTACGTACACTCTCAACACAATGTACTTTCTTGTATATGAAAATAAAAATAAATAAAAAATATACAGTATGCAGTACAGTATTAGTAAATGTAACCTATAGTGTGTTTCTGGTCATCTAATAATTCTTCATCTTGGCCGTGGTAATTACCTAAGTGTAGTTATAGAATGAGAGCTACGCTCGTGGTGTCCCATCTTCCCAGTTCTCTGTCTCATAAATCTTTGAAACTATAGACGGTTTTGGCCTCAAACACTTTCTCACTTAACTTTTTCCAACCATCTACCACTCTGTTTGCAAAAGAATACTTTCTAATATTTTTTTGGCACCTTTGTTTATTTAGCTTGAATCTGGCTATTAGGTTACCCCGCACTTTTTCAAACCATTGTTCCTTTTGGGGTTTCCTTAGACTGTCATAGATATCTCTAAATCTTGCATTTCCTGAGGGGAGCTCGAACATCTTAACGTCTTGGAACTCTTGGATTTTCTACAATCTGCTTTTGCATCTTCAGTTTGGCCAAAAATTGTTTATATTCTGTCAGCTAACAAATGTAAACACAGAAGATGCCTAATTTTAGCTGTAAATTTTCTTATGTCATATAATTATGTTGTAGAATATTATGATGTAATTCTTCTGCAACATGGTAATTGTTGTGTGATGACCAAATTTAAATCATGGGTAATAATGTTGATACAGGATGGCTGGAGATGGCAAACAGATGACTAAACTGAACTTGGAGCGTGACTCGCCAAATCTGAGCCGAGCTCAGCTTGACTATATGAGGCTCGTCGAAAATCAGGTGAGGAACATATTTTGGGAAGTGAAGCATAGTGCTAACGTTATGTAATCTTTCAGTGGCACTATTTCCTGCATCCCAAATCTGTAAATAACTGGGGGTAAGGGACTTGATCCAGTGCCTGTAATTAGGATAAAAATCACACTGAAGACATCACTTTAAGCATCATCGATGATTCTGTAGTTCTTAAATTTAATACACATACAGTAGTTGTACTATATAATTGAAATGTACTTTTATGGTTAAATCTTTCATATATAGTGTACAGGTTTTGACCTTGTTGTGCAGTGTAGTTGTTTGATAGTAAGTGTTGTGTTATAGCCACACAAGATAAAGTTGCTGGTCTCCAGACACTTCAAGAACCTTGTTTACATTCTCTGTGGACTAAACAAAAGTTATCATAACTTTTGGAATAAATTTAATATATATGAATATAAAGATGAGATTTTCTGTAAGATGACATGAGAATGGATGCTGTATATACAATACCAAAGGATATATTAACTAAAACAGGGCAATGTTGTGTGTGTTATTATGGCATCATAAGAACATAACAATTATGGAGTACAGGAGCAAGCATGTTGGCCTATACTAGCAGGTCCTAGTTACTACCCTGTCTCAACCATGCACTTGTTTAACTTATTCTTGAGTCCTGTGGAGCTGTTTGACTCAATGATGCTAGTCTGCAGGCTCCTACACTCATCCACAACCCTATTCTTAAACCAATACTTTCCTACTTGTATCCCTTTAAAAAAAATCTTATCCGACTTGTATCTGTGTTGGAGGGTGTGACCTGGTCACACAGTGCCCTGTGTTGGAGGGTGTGACCTGGTCACACAGTGCCCTGTGTTGGCGGGTGTGACCTGGTCACACAGTGCCCTGTGTTGGAGGGTGTGACCTGGTCACACAGTGCCCTGTGTTGGAGGGTGTGACCTGGTCACACAGTGCCCTGTGTTGGAGGGTGTGACCTGGTCACACAGTGCCCTGTGTTGGAGGGTGTGACCTGGTCACACAGTGCCCTGTGTTGGAGGGTGTGACCTGGTCACACAGTGCCCTGTGTTGGAGGGTGTGACCTGGTCACACAGTGCCCTGTGTTGGAGGGTGTGACCTGGTCACGCAGTGCCCTGTGTTGGAGGGTGTGACCTGGTCACGCAGTGCCCTGTGTTGGAGGGTGTGACCTGGTCACACAGTGCCCTGTGTTGGAGGGTGTGACCTGGTCACACAGTGCCCTGTGTTGGAGGGTGTGACCTGGTCACACAGTTCAGAACCTGGTTCATATTTCCCCGTGTTTTATGCCCCCGACATGTACCTCTTCATCCTGCATCTCGACCTGTTGCTCAATAGTTGCTCCAGTATCTAGGATGTTATGTGAATTATGAAACGCAGTAGGCCATGTGCAGAGCCCTGCGGCACACCACTAGTGACGTTCATTCTCTGTGGCTCCTTGCTGTTTGCTCCCCCTGTGATTGCACAATCTGATAGCCAAGGGCATTGTGTAATCTTGCATGATGAAATATTGCATGATTAGGCTCAAAAAGAGGCTTTTCATACTGACTCGAAGCTTTATTTAATTGCAGTATATTTTTTTTGCATACTTATGTTTATTGAAAGATTTTTATCATGTTTGTTACAGAACTTGGAGCGGGTACAGAAGCTAGCCAGGTTGAGACGGAACAACATTATTGTGGGCTCAAGCTTAGGACTGGCAGCTCTCAGCATCTATGGCTATGCTATATATTCCGTTAAACAGGAGAAGTTCTTGGATGAATTAGAGTGAGAGAGATGCTACAGCCTTGGTTAAGAGGCTGGCAGTTAGTTGGATTAAATCTGGTATTCCAGTAATGTTATAATTTCTAATTATAATAAATTAGAATTGTGGATTCTCTTGGTTACATTTACTTGTTTTTTCTTGTGTGATGAGATTTATGTAGGCGAGAAAAATGTTCTATTTATAAGACTTTGTAGATCTCGGTTTAAAGTGTATATTATACTGTAGTTTCTTTTATTTATTGATTACCAATAAAGTCATATTGGCTTGGCACGTTTTTCAAGTAATTAAAATTTCTGATTACCTCTGAGGTCTGAATGTGTAGCAAGGTGCCATGAAGGTGGGAATGGAGGAAGAACTAGATATAAGGAGGTCGGTCCCTTTCTCCTTCCAAGATGTGTCGATAACAACCTATTAGATCGAATCATTGTAGGAGAACGTGGGTGATATGTGGGTATGATTGATTCTGTAATGATCACCATGGGAGTGTATAGTGATTGCTATGGTAGTGCATAGAGATTGCCATGGGATTGCATAGAGATTGTCATGGGATTGCATAAAGATTGTCATGGGATTGCATAGAGATTGCCGTGGGATTGGATGGAGATTGTCAGGGGAGACCGATTCAAAATCATTTTGGGTCGCCAAATTTAAAGGCATTGACTAGCATAATGGATAGTTAAAGTGGTGTACACGAGGAGGTGAAGTGTGGGTCATTCAGTAAGGATTGTCTTTAGTGTCACCTGATATGTTTGTTTGATAATGTACTTGTCAGTAGATATTTATCATGTAATAGAATATTGTAGCATATTTGCTAATATATTAATAAAGATGAATAAAATCTTTATCTTTAACAAAATGCAATTTGTCTGATCGGGAATGGTGCTCACGATAAGAGGTTAAACTTGACTTCTTATTGTGTTGTGATATGGAGAGATTTCCCTGTATAAGGATGAGTAGTTGGTATGTTGGGAGCCGGTCGGCCGAGCGGACAGCATGCTGGACTTGTGATCCTGTGGTCCTGGGTTCGATCCCAGGTGCCGGCGAGAAACAATGGGCAGAGTTACTCTCACCCTATGCCCCTGTTACCTAGCAGTAAAATAGGTACCTGGGTGTTAGTCAGCTGTCACGGGCTGCTTCCTGGGGCCTTCCTGGGGCCTTCCAACCAGGCCTGGTTGAGGACCGGGCCGCGGGGACACTAAAAAGCCCCGAAATCATCTCAAGATAACCTCAAGATGTGGCCACTGGAGGGTAGATGCTAATTAGCTGGGGGCAGCTCATTGTTGAGTACAAGTTACCCACGGACCAAAGAGTCTATAATAACTCGTCTAGTGCTGTCCGGCAAAGATTTGCATCACGATTTGCTTGTCTCTGAAATACAGTACATTGTTTGTAAAGAAAAAGAAAATAATAATGATCTATAATAGTACAGTACTATACCGAACAGAACAGTGTTCATCTATTATTATTCTTATTGGTGAGGGTGTTTCCTCAACCTGTTCTCATAGCTGAGCCTTCTCAATTCTGGTAATAATCTAGTTGCAAACCTCTGGACTTTCTCAAACTTCTTTTTTGTGCCTTTATTGTTTTTCTTGACCACACTTATATGTGTCGCTTACCTCCGGAGACTAGCATCGTTACAGCGGAACATTATGCTATTCTCTATGCTCTTTGTCTCTTGCTGTCTCGTTGTCAATCTTCCTTTGTGGTTGTCGTTGACTCTTGCAGTGCCTCGTGGCTCGTGGGTTCTTTAATCCGGTCCATCCAGTGGTCGTCGAGATGTAACATTGGCTGTTTCTTATTTCCAGTAAATTTAAGTCAGTTGAGTCTTGTTGGGTTCCCAACCACATTGGTGTCTCTTTAAATGAGCGTGCGGATGCTGCCGCTAGGGAAGCTGTCTGCTTTTGTCCCATCTCCCGTAAAGGTATTCCTTATTCCGACTTTTACCCAGTTATTCATTCCTCCATCCTTACCCGTTGGCAGGATTGTTGGTCTTCTGTTACTGGTAACAAACTGTGTACTCTTAAGTGTAGTGTGTCCTCGTGGCCTTCTTCCTACCACCATAACCGGCAATGGGAAACGGCTCTGACGAGGTTGCGTATTGGCCATACACACTTAACTCAGTCACTTAATGGAGCGCTGCCCCTGCTTCTTATTGTCCCTCTTATGGTCGTGCATATCCTTGTTGAATGTCCCGACTTCCAGGATGAGCGTGTGTCTTGCTTTCCAACCATCCCTCGCGGTTGCTTATCCCTCGATAGAATTTTTGGTGAATCGAATACTTTTGATATTGTTCACCTTATGCGTTTCTGTTCTCGTACTGGCATCCTTGGTGATATTTAGCGCCTCTGATTGTTCTGCACATTTGCTGGTGCTACATAGCCTTCCCGGTTTGGTGCCTTCTTTTGATAATTACTTACTTCTTTTTTGTGCTTTACAAGGTGTGAGTTCTATGCTGGTACTGCACACTTGAGAAATGGTCCAATATAGACAGTGTGTGAATCTAAACTTGGAGACTTAATAGCCTCCATGTTAGATTCTTAAATGATATTCTTATGTTTGTTAGCATTACATATGTTGATGATATCCTTTTCGCCCAAGCTTCGGATGTTAGTGTAAGCCTATGGAAGTTTGGCACCAGTTCGTGGAAATTTGTTACTGGTGTGCAGTTTTTGGGGGTGACCAGAGATCATGGTTATTGTAAACACATTGGCCAAGTGTCAGTCCACACCGAAGATCCCTGACACCAACACATCTAAGATCTCATCATTGCAAACTCATAATTACTAACTAGTGGCCTGCCAGCCTTGACAGATCTTAACTCTAACTGATAAGGAAAACTTCTGAGTGACATTATGCAGGCTGGTTTAAGATGTAAATCATCAGGTGAGGGATTTATTCTGCAATAGTTTATTGTTTGCATATGCTCGTCCTATGATAGGTTACAGTAAAATTGGGCACCTATTTCAGTTATGACCTATGATAATTTGTCCTCGTGGCTTTTCTTGTATTGCTGAAAAAAAAGTGGGGAATGTCCTTAGCCACACAAGGTTAACAAAGGGCACTTATGTACCAGAATCCTGCCTCCTAACTGTCCATTGTTCAGCAAGTTATACATTTCATAATAAAATGTCTTATGCACAATAACATCACATTAACGTGATGTATCAAAGAGAAAACCAATAGGAGCCAAATTAACCAAGTTATTGTTGTATCTGTAATCCCTAATTATCTCCTTGAAATAAATATTGGTGAAATTATGATTTAAGGTGAGACAAAGACATTAGTATGCATATGTACTTTTAATAGGGTGCTTATCACTGTGTATAACACAGGTACTGAACCATCTGTCTGATGGCCAAGGTTTGGAAACTTGACAATGTTCAGAGAATAAGTTGGTGTGACATACAAGATACTTGTTACAAACATGGGAGACCGGGACATGGGACACAGGGAGAGTTGCCTCAGTGACACTACCCAGGCAGAACATGTGCTTCACAATACTTCTCGAGTGACGTATCATACGTGTAGCTTAATCCAGAAATGTTTAGTTTTCTCGAGAGGTCGCATAATATATAAACCTACATTATGATCACTGACCGTCTACACAAACTTCTTAGTAAAAGACTGTAACAAAGAATTTTGCATTGCTGTCTTGCATACAAGTTCAAGACTGATGTTAATTGTTAAATTATTTGCATTTTGTATTAGTTTACAGTGAGCACATTCTGCTGCTCATGGAAGAGTTGGTTAACCTGACTGTCCTTCCACTTATATGATAGTAAGTTAACTCTTGAAGGGCTTACAAATGAATGCAAAACCTTAGCTGTAATATTTGTTGTTCAAGAACAATTTTGCAGTGGCAGAAAGGCATAAACTAGGTGGGAGGTCTGGCTAACCTGAGCCACCAAGACCTGGGGGCTTGATTATATGCTTTCAATTAATGGAAAACCTGGGCTGGTGGCTAGACTGAAGAGGAACTTGGAAAAGGCGAGTGGTAATGGAGGTTCTTCATACGGAAGTAAAATAAGGTTGTAACGAGCAGATTAGATTCTTTAAAATTATTTTTGTTTGAGCTTTCTCTTTATTGATTTTAATTTAAAACTAGGAATAAAACTTCAGTGGCGAATAAAATAAACAAAGAGAAATTACAAATTATACATTGTTTAATAATTCTTGTAGAGAGTTCTGCACTAGGTGATATAAAATTAAAGTCTAGTTCAGCTAAATTACTTTGTTACTTTGACTAAAAGTTCAATAAGAAGTTGTCAGTGTAGAGTTCAACAGGTGGCAATATTGCCACGTTATCATGGAATACATTGATAACAATAAAGATAACTGCAAAAGCCCTGCTGATCTATGTGAGGCAACTCCTATTCATATCCAATCAAGCTCACTTATATACACACAGTATGTCTAGGGCAAGCTTGAAACAATCCGGTGATCTCACGTCTATTATGTTACCCAGTAATTTCCTCCGTAAATCAACACCCTTATTTCCAGAGTAATATTTACCCAGGTCTTTTTTGAAACTAAACTTTATGCAATTTGTTCCCATTGTCTTGTGTTCTATTATGTGTCAATATATTTAACTTGTTATTAGTATTCCCTTTGCTGTACCCTTTCATTCATTTGAGTACTGTACTTCAGTCATATCACTATTCTGTCTCCTGAGAATGCAAATTAAGCTTTCTTAATTTCTCTTTATAAAGAAAGTTTCTAATTCCTGGAATTAACTTTGTCATTCTACTCTGAACACACTCAAGTAAATTTTCGACCATTCTATAGTGTGTCGACCAAAACTAAACTGCATAATCTAAATGGGGCCTAACAAAGGTAGTTACCTATCTTGTCGTTATCTTGCAACGACTCTAGAGGTCAAGGTCCCTGCGGCATTCTCTGACCTGGCCTTCTGGCCAAGATATAACTGAAGGATATAATTAATATCATATTGCTAATGCTTCTAGATACGAATCTGAGCATCCTATTCCATACGTATAAACGTTGATTAAGATCCCTCCTAACCATGACTCCCAGAATAGGGATGGTATGTTGACAATACCAAGTCTGTTTTGTTTATGTAATTTCCACATATCCATCTGATGTCTGCAACTATCATTTCCTAGGAATTATTTACCTTATATTTATCAGCATTAAGCTGATGCATCTGCCAATCTTTTGTTAATTTTAAAAGCATATTTAAATCATCTTGTAGCAATTTTGAGTCTTCTGACCTTATTTCTTGACCTATTTTTGTTTTTATGTTTGAAAATGATACTGTTCAATCCTTTCTAATTTATATGCTGTATTGTAGAGAGAGAGATACCCCCCTTGGGGTACTCCACCTGTAATGGTGTTCCACTTGGATTTAACTTTATGCAAACCCTCTTTCTCTCCTGGAAATAACCATGCCCTAATCCAACTTAGGATAACCCCTTTAGTTCCGTGCACTTCTAATTTTCTAATAATCTTTTGTGAGGCACAATATCAAAGGCTTTGCTGTATTCAAAGTAAAGAATATCACAATCCACAATAATATACTGAACTTAGGACTGGGCTCAGGTACTGAACATGGAATACTACTTACTATGTCAGGGATTCTTACACTGTACAACTATTTGAGTATAAGTATAATGTACAGATGTACAGTATATGATAGACGAGAAAAACCAAGCTAGCGCCTCTGTTATCTTCCCGTGGTGTTTATATATAGGACAGTACTGTACTTGATTATTATGATTGTTGAGAAAATATTCCATGAATAATTGGATATTTTTGTAGAGAATCATTTTCTGACAGGCATTAAATCAAGAGGAATAATGATTTTTAAATATGCAGTACAGTATTGTATACAACGGAGGTATGTCGGTGAATGTATTGGCAGTTTTCTTTCATGTTAATAACTGTGTTGGTCCTTTGTTGTGGTATGTGTGCAGAGTACCGAGTGGTCGTGTTATGTTGTGGTATGTGTGCAGAGTACAGAGTGGCCGTGTTATGTTGTGGTATGTGTGCAGAGTACCGAGTGGCCGTGTTATGTTGTGGTATGTGTGCAGAGTACCGAGTGGCCGTGTTATGTTGTGGTATGTGTGCAGAGTACCGAGTGGCCGTGTTATGTTGTGGTATGTGTGCAGAGTACCGAGTGGCCGTGTTATGTTGTGGTATGTGTGCAGAGTACCGAGTGGCCGTGTTATGTTGTGGTATGTGTGCAGAGTACCGAGTGGTCGTGTTATGTTGTGGTATGTGTGCAGAGTACCGAGTGGCCGTGTTATGTTGTGGTATGTGTGCAGAGTACCGAGTGGTCGTGTTATGTTGTGGTATGTGTGCAGAGTACAGAGTGGCCGTGTTATGTTGTGGTATGTGTGCAGAGTACCGAGTGGCCGTGTTATGTTGTGGTATGTGTGCAGAGTACCGAGTGGCCGTGTTATGTTGTGGTATGTGTGCAGAGTACCGAGTGGCCGTGTTATGTTGTGGTATGTGTGCAGAGTACCGAGTGGCCGTGTTATGTTGTGGTATGTGTGCAGAGTACCGAGTGGTTGTGGTATGTGTGCAGAGTACCGAGTGGCCGTGTTATGTGTGCAGAGTACCGAGTGGCCGTGTTATGTGTGCAGAGTACCGAGTGGCCGTGTTATGTGTGCAGAGTACCGAGTGGCCGTGTTATGTGTGCAGAGTACCGAGTGGCCGTGGTATGTGTGCAGAGTACCGAGTGGCCGTGTTATGTGTGCAGAGTACCGAGTGGCCGTGTTATGTGTGCAGAGTACCGAGTGGCCGTGGTATGTGTGCAGAGTACCGAGTGGCCGTGTTATGTGTGCAGAGTACCGAGTGGCCGTGTTATGTGTGCAGAGTACCGAGTGGCCGTGGTATGTGTGCAGAGTACCGAGTGGCCGTGTTATGTGTGCAGAGTACCGAGTGGCCGTGTTATGTGTGCAGAGTACCGAGTGGCCGTGGTATGTGTGCAGAGTACCGAGTGGCCGTGTTATGTGTGCAGAGTACCGAGTGGCCGTGGTATGTGTGCAGAGTACCGAGTGGCCGTGTTATGTGTGCAGAGTACCGAGTGGCCGTGTTATGTGTGCAGAGTACCGAGTGGCCGTGGTATGTGTGCAGAGTACCGAGTGGCCGTGTTATGTTGTGGTATGTGTGCAGAGTACCGAGTGGTTGTGGTATGTGTGCAGAGTACCGAGTGGTTGTGGTATGTGTGCAGAGTACCGAGTGGTTGTGGTATGTGTGCAGAGTACCGAGTGGCCGTGTTATGTTGTGGTATGTGTGCAGAGTACCGAGTGGTTGTGGTATGTGTGCAGAGTACCGAGTGGTTGTGGTATGTGTGCAGAGTACCGAGTGGTTGTGGTATGTGTGCAGAGTACCGAGTGGCCGTGGTATGTGTGCAGAGTACCGAGTGGCCGTGGTATGTGTGCAGAGTACCGAGTGGCCGTGGTATGTGTGCAGAGTACCGAGTGGCCGTGTTATGTTGTGGTATGTGTGCAGAGTACCGAGTGGTTGTGGTATGTGTGCAGAGTACCGAGTGGTTGTGGTATGTGTGCAGAGTACCGAGTGGTTGTGGTATGTGTGCAGAGTACCGAGTGGCCGTGGTATGTGTGCAGAGTACCGAGTGGCCGTGGTATGTGTGCAGAGTACCGAGTGGTTGTGGTATGTGTGCAGAGTACCGAGTGGCCGTGTTATGTGTGCAGAGTACCGAGTGGCCGTGTTATGTTGTGGTATGTGTGCAGAGTACCGAGTGGCCGTGGTATGTGTGCAGAGTACCGAGTGGCCGTGGTATGTGTGCAGAGTACCGAGTGGCCGTGGTATGTGTGCAGAGTACCGAGTGGCCGTGGTATGTGTGCAGAGTACCGAGTGGCCGTGGTATGTGTGCAGAGTACCGAGTGGCCGTGGTATGTGTGCAGAGTACCGAGTGGCCGTGGTATGTGTGCAGAGTACCGAGTGGCCGTGGTATGTGTGCAGAGTACCGAGTGGCCGTGGTATGTGTGCAGAGTACCGAGTGGTTGTGGTATGTGTGCAGAGTACCGAGTGGCCGTGTTATGTGTGCAGAGTACCGAGTGGCCGTGGTATGTGTGCAGAGTACCGAGTGGCCGTGGTATGTGTGCAGAGTACCGAGTGGCCGTGTTATGTGTGCAGAGTACCGAGTGGCCGTGTTATGTGTGCAGAGTACCGAGTGGCCGTGGTATGTGTGCAGAGTACCGAGTGGCCGTGGTATGTGTGCAGAGTACCGAGTGGCCGTGGTATGTGTGCAGAGTACCGAGTGGCCGTGGTATGTGTGCAGAGTACCGAGTGGCCGTGGTATGTGTGCAGAGTACCGAGTGGCCGTGGTATGTGTGCAGAGTACCGAGTGGTTGTGGTATGTGTGCAGAGTACCGAGTGGCCGTGTTATGTGTGCAGAGTACCGAGTGGCCGTGGTATGTGTGCAGAGTACCGAGTGGCCGTGGTATGTGTGCAGAGTACCGAGTGGCCGTGTTATGTGTGCAGAGTACCGAGTGGCCGTGTTATGTGTGCAGAGTACCGAGTGGCCGTGGTATGTGTGCAGAGTACCGAGTGGCCGTGGTATGTGTGCAGAGTACCGAGTGGCCGTGGTATGTGTGCAGAGTACCGAGTGGCCGTGTTATGTGTGCAGAGTACCGAGTGGCCGTGTTATGTGTGCAGAGTACCGAGTGGCCGTGGTATGTGTGCAGAGTACCGAGTGGCCGTGTTATTATATAACATCACGTACTATTCTGCTGCCAATTATCGTCCTTCTTGCCTTCTCTCTTTACTACCCGGCCAACTGTTGCTTGTCAAAATACTGCACATGTAAGCATAAATAATTGGTTACACTTGATGACTTATTTCTAACCATGCAAATGATTTCCTGTTTTAAAATTTATTAAAAAATTTCCAAATTTTTAACATTTTACATAATGCTACATTGTACCAAGTAGCTTCATCAGCAGCATCTTCTGTACATAATAAATTTGCCCTATAAGTAACATGTAATTTTGTTCCAGCTATACATGAAGCCTGTCGTGATTCTTGTGTGTTTTTATCAGTTTGAATGTTAAATGCCCCGAGGCTGGTGAACGCCATCTCCAGAGACGGCGGCTCAGTGTCTTCAAACACTTGATACACACAACTTCTGTGCCACTCACCGCTTTACACGTCCTCACTTGCCTCACAAACACAATACAAACACACAATTCTTGCCTGAGTTTAAATCATTAGATAAAAGTATTCAGCATCCAAATTTCGTATACATCTTACATATAACAAGTCTTTATAATATACATATATATATATATATATATATATATATATATATATATATATATATATATATATATATATATATATATATATATATATATATATATATAAAATTTATATATTTATATTCTTGAACTTCTTGATCACAGCAAAAAGACTCCAATTTCATTTAGATACTAAAACTAATCAACTTGCAGGATTTCCTATGGGTTCAACTACACCATCGTCAACTTGTCGTGATATACTGATCTCTGTGCGAGTTGCAAATCGTATCCGTGGGGTTGTAGGAGATGGTACTGGTGTGCTTGTAGTTGTGGTGGCTGGTTGGACAGTTGAGGTTGGCTTGTGGGGAACATTGAAAAAGCGGGTGGTGGCAGCATGTGGTAGACTAGTGGTGGGTGTCCGTACAGACGATAGTGTGTGAGATACAGTGGGCGATGAGATGGTAGGTGGCCGACTCGTTGTAACCTGCAGTGTTGTGGGACGAGTAGTTGCGGCAGGACGAGATAGTATGGTGCTCCCGTTTTCGTCGAGAGGGTTCGATGACCCGGCTGGGTTGCTCTCCTGCAAAACAAAGTATACTTAATTATTCTATATATTTACAGATTTGACTAGTGTGTATATAATATGAAGTGCAATATAGCTGAGTGTTGGTGTGGATGACTGGTGGAGTGTTGCGCTGCTTGTTTGTCCCTCGTGCTATACTGTATTGTGAAGAATATTATAAGAGGCAAGTGATATTTATAAGGCTTTATTCACTAAATTTATTTTACTCGCTAAATTGTATTAATATTTTTTCTCAGCATTGATGCCTCCCCACCTCATGATATTATTCCATTTACCACTGATAATTTGTACAAATTTTTGTATAAACTCTCACTCCAATTCCCTTGATCGCCTCTCTCTGATGCCTCCTCCTGATCTGGACTCCATCAGTCCACTTCTGGCCCATCCTACTGCCTCCTTGACTCAATCTTCTTTGGTAGATTTACCTATGCCCCCTAACTCTGATTTCGCTGAACCTGATCCTCCCTATATACTGTGTTCTTCTTTGCTTTTCTCTTGTTATCTCTGTTCTTGACAACGTCTCTTCTTTAATGGAATATTTGTGGTTTTTGTGCTGTCTTCCATGAACTTCAACTTCTGATCATGCAGTTTTTGCAGCTTTGTGGCTGTCTCCAGGAGCTGATGCTTGGCACTCGTCCTGGGGCCAGATTCACGAAAGCACTTACGCAAGCACTTACGAACCTGTACATCTTTTCTCAATCTTTGGCAGCTTTGTTTCCAGTTATTAAACAGATAATGAGCTCCAAAGCACCAGGAGGCTGTTTATAACAATAACAACAGTTGAATGGGAAGTTTTCATGCTTGCAAACTGTTTAATAAATGTAACCAAAGCCGTCAAAGATTGAGGAAAGATGTACACGTTCGTAAGTACTTGCGTAACTGCTTTCGTGAATCTGGCCCCTGGTCGCTTCCACAGTTACTCCTTTCTCTCTTCCCCTCCAACTTTTACTGGGGCTCCTAACTATACTGTTATCTTAATCTGTAATGGTATTCCCTTTGTCCCCCGTCTTTTCTAGTCGTCTATTCATTCCTCTGCTGCCCATATCTTTATGAATAAATGGTGCATTGTCTGTTCCATTTATCTCTCTCCAAATGCTCCACTTTCTCTTCCTGATCTTAAACACCTGTTGAACTCTTTACTTCTTTATGAGCTAGTGCTCCTTTTGGGCGATTTTAACTCACTGCCCTCTGGGGAGATGTTCTAACAAATACCTGAGGCTGTCTTCTCGAACCTTTTGTCCTTTCCTTCTTCTTTGCCTCTTCTTAATTCTGGTGAACCAACACATGTTGACTCATGCACTTGCCCCCGTTTTCCTGACTTGATCTTTCTTTCTGCTCATTCTCTCTTTACTTGGATATCACACGGTAGGTTCTTGATGACCAAAACAATGACCATTTCCCCACCTTTTGTCATCTTTTCTTGTCACCCTCTACTCTCCTTCCCAAGGTGGCAGTATGACAAGGCCGACTGGAATCTATTCACCCTCTATGCTAATTTTTATGACGTCTCTGATCTGCCTCTCCCTCGAGCCCTCCTTTTTCATGACACCGCCTTTGACGCTGCTCTCTGCTTTGTTCCTTGCTTAACCTCCCGTGGCACACGGAAGTGTGTTTCCTGGTGGAATTTGGACTGTCCTCGGCTGCCCAATGTGAGCATGCAGCCTGGGAAAAAATATCCCGTCAAAGTGCTATATAGTCATAATGGCTTGATGCTTTCTCTCTTGAAGGTTCCCTTTGACTTTTCCTGTAACACTTTTTCTTCACACTCCCGCTCCATTGCCCTCCTCACAGATGGGTCTACGTCTGTCAACAGTGTAGGCTACTCCGCCGTGTAGCCTACACGAGCTTTTGTTTTCGTATTTGCATGCTTAGTGATATTTAGCAGTTTTTGACTCTGCTGTGACTTTGATGGTGCTACATAGTCTCCCCTGACTTGGTGCTGCCTTTTGATAATTACTTACTGGAGGCCTGAGACAGCTGATATACCCAAAATACACTCAGGACTTTTAAATCTTACACAATACTCTAAATCATTTATGTATGATATGACAGTGGAATAGTTGAGCATCAACAAAATTGAGAGAACTCCAAAATGTGACAACATATATATATACAGTACTCTCATATGTAAAGGAATGATGAAAGTGGAAGAAGTTTAATTTACATTTGTGAAATTTACTCACCTCAGTTACTCCTCCAAGATGAAGATCTGGGAACTTATTGATGGCCTTCACGATGTCCTGATCATCGACGACCAAAACATTGTCGATGAGGTACACAATACCCAAGTTGTAGATGAATGTCTGCGATTGTACCACCTGAGCATTGTTCACCAGTATGCTCTTATCTGGAAAAGAAAATTGGGTGAAAATATATACATATATACATACTGTGAACTTAATTGTTGAACAAACTTGGAAAGGAAATTATGTTGAAAAAGCATTAATTTGCTTATTTAATAAAACGTGTATTTTTGTTGCCGTATTCAAGTGTGAAAACTGTATACAGTACAACAAACCTTTACAACACAGTGCTTGAATAGAAGAGCATTAAAGTTACTGGGTGTGAGGTTCATTTTTGTGCAGTAAGTTATTGTATACAAGTAATGGGTGGCAGGACGTAACTAAACTTCAGAATGGAACTTGCACTCACAAAGGACAGCAAAGTCAGTTTCAGTTGCAAGAAATAAGGCAGTAAAGTACAGTACCTGGTCTCTTAGAGATGGTTATTGTATTGTTCGCAAGATTTTTCAAGGAAAGTCCATCTTTCAAATCTTTCTCGTAAAATCGGCCTCGTACTAGGTGATTGAGCACGAGATTTTCTCGGAGGATCTCGTCAAGTAGGAATGGGTCGGGAGCGTCGGCGTAGAGTGTTTCAGCGATGGCGTTGTCAACGGGGATGAATGCTGTGTACTTCAGTGGGTCTAGATTTTCTGTGAAAAAAAATTTAGAATTTATTTTTGTTTACAAAATATTATGGACTACTTTATTAACATGAACTGAAACTGAAACTTATTTTTGTTTACAAAATATTATGGACTACTTTATTAACATGAACTGAAACTGAAACTTATTTTTGTTTACAAAATATTATGGACTAGTTTATTAACATGAACTGAAACTTTACTACTGGGAGAGGAGAGAAATGTTGTTAGTTTCCATTTAAGAACTTCCTCCATTTTGGCAAAATCTGTATTACAAGACAATAATGGAAATACTGTATAGTAACTACTAGTATTACAAGACAGGTACAGTACATACAATATTTGCAGTTTTCTCAGTCATGTTAAGCTTATTTAATTTTGAAGATTAAACACTTATTTATTGATATTTTTTTAACTTCATGTGAGATACACTAATGGTGCGTACACTGTAAGACGTGTGTGGACAATAATGGAGTGTACACTGTAAGACTATTGTGTGTGTGAACAATAATGGTGTGTACACTGTAAGACTGGAGTCTATAGACAATAATGGTTCATACAATCTTATGGCAAGCACTGATGTTTGATCTTCAATGTTTAAGGAATTGTTAAAGGTGTGAAGTGAATGGCGCAAGTAGACTTCAACGTTCACATCTGGTGAACAGACACGTGTGCACAGATGGATGTAAGCGACTACAATTTGACGTGAATTGTAATTTCATCTTGCATCAAAATTTTATGTTGTATACTGTGAATGAATTAAATATGCTAATTCATAGAAGCCAAGTGATGTACTCTGCTGAGTGGGCACCACTGGTTGAAAGTGACCGACGTTATGTAGTAAACAGAATGTAATGTCAGTCACTTTCAACCAATAGTACCCACTGGGTGGATGGTGTATTTACCGAAGTGGAAGCAAAGTATCATACTAGATGGTGTATACTTTTGTAAAAGCCAAGTATCATACTAGATGGTGTATACTTTTGTAAAAGCCAAGTATCACACTAGATGGTGTATACTTTTGTAAAAGCCAAGTGACACTGGATGGTGTATACTTTCATAGAAGCCAAGTGATATACAGGATGGTGTATACCTTCATAGGAAACAAGTGATATACAGGATATTGTATATACCATCATGTTCAACATCCTCCCAGCGAGTATAAGAAATATTGCCGGATTAACCGTGGACACCTTCAAGAGAAAACTAGATAGTTTTCTTCAAGTGCCGGACCAACCGGGCTGTGGTGGGTATGTGGGCCTGCGGGCCACTCCAAGCAACAGCCTATTGGACTAAGCTCTCACAAGTCAAGCCTGGCCTCGGGCTGAGCTTGGGGAGCAGAAGAATTCCCAGAACCCCATCACGCAGATACCTATGTAGAAGCCAGGTGACATAATCAGGACATGGGGTAAAAGAGCACGACTCTTACCATCATGACCAGGTAGGAGGTAAGCGAGGTTGGTAAGGTTGAGGTACTCTGCGAAGAAGGAGGTCCGGGTCTCATCTTGTAGGTGGCCTAGTAGATGGGAGAGAAACTGGGAGGTGGGCCACGGGTTCCCCAACAAGGGAGCCGTCTCCAAGTCGCCATGCTCTGCTTGCAGTTCCAATACCTGTGTACAAAATTTTAATTGGAATAATGGCCAGTTGGAATTACTGTAGTAAGTAAGGCACTGCCAATGTCAGTCAACCATTGAAATCAGAATAACTATAAATAATCATTTTATGCACATAATTGATTGTATAATACAGGAAGTTTATACATTCAGCCCTCCTGCCTCTACCATTTATCTGCATGAGTAACACGCTCTCCTGCCTCTACCATTTATCTGCATGAGTAACACGCTCTCCTGCCTCTACCATTTATCTGCATGTTGAACACGCCCTCCTGCCTCTACCATTTATCTGCATGTTGAACACGCTCTCCTGCCTCTACCATTTATCTGCATGAGTAACACGCTCTCCTGCCTCTACCATTTATCTGCATGTTGAACACGCTCTCCTGCCTCTACCATTTATCTGCATGTTGAACACGCTCTCCTGCCTCTACCATTTATCTGCATGAGTAACACGCTCTCCTGCCTCTACCATTTATCTGCATGTGTAACATGCTCTCCTGTCTCCACCTTTACTGTCTACATGTAATATGCTTTCCTGCCTCAAACCTCTCTACCATTTCAAGTTTCATATACTGTATGTACAGTATTTTGATATGAGGAATACATGTTGAGGCTGCATATTCTAGGACTGGTAGAATAGGTCGTGCAGATGGTGTTGTGTTTTTACTTATCAATGTTCCTGAAGGTTGTTCTGATGTTTGCATGTTTCAAGTATGGCACTGATGTATCCTATTTGTGTATGCCTTGGGGTAAGCTGCTGTTATGTTTTTTCTTAGATCTTTTTCTTTAGTTAATTTATGGTGGCAATTTTGGGTATATTGTGCACTGTCCTGTCTGTCCCCCCTTTTCTTCACCTAACACTTACTGATACCGGTACTGACTTCCAATAGTCATCTCGGACTACAGTAACTGTGGCAACTTCCTCATCCAATCCATTCCATAATTTATGACTTGCATAAATAAATGGAAAAGATCAGATCTTGAATGTAATGCCATTGGTTCAGATCTACAGAGCATCAACTCTTTTTTTTCTTTTTGTTAAATAGGTTTGGGCACAGCAGTGTGCTGCTGTCCTATTCTCTGTGAAGGATTACAGAATACAGGTCAAGAGGCAGCTATGTTCCGCTAATATTCCTGTCTCACACGATGGTTGGTCATCAGTCTTATAATATCCCTACATGAATGCAATATTGTTGTTATAGACCTCTAGATATCTCATACCATTTGGTCAGAAATCACTGATGGCATTGAAACATGTTAAGTGAATTGCTATACTAGATGCTCTCTTGGAACCTGATGTAAAAAACCAGTTTGCTCAACACTAAAACTACTCTTACTCTTAATTGTTGGAAATAATTAATTGTTTTGATACACTAATTGTAAGTCAATACAATTTTTATTCCATTAACCATTCAAACACATTTTAGTTATAAGTAAACATATGGGATTAACATTTTAGTTTAAAGCAAAAAAAATTGAACTTTCGGAGGTCATTGAAAATGTCAATGTGGGAGGTAATATAAAATGTCAATGGAGGGAGCTATAGAAAAATGTCAAAGCTGCATAGCATGAAGTTCAAAGCCATACTCGCTGCTCCAGGAAGTCAAACATTGTCTAGTGGGTAGTTGGGCCTGCGGGCCGCTCCAAGCAACAGCCTGGTGGACCAAACTCTCACAAGTCAAGCCTGGCCTCGGACTTGGGGAGTAGAACAACTCCCAGAACCCCATCAACCGGGTATAGTAACTTAGTGTGTACTGTATAAGTTTATATTTAAAAAAAATACCATGAAAGCTAAAATTGCAAGATGTGCTTTTGTATGACTAACTTGAAAGAACAGAAGAGTCACACGTTGGGTGTCTTAAGATAAGTTACAGTAGTTTGTATCTTGTTTACAAATGAAATAATATAGTGGGTTGTATGTTGCTGAGATTGATTTGATATGATTAATCATAAACATATGCATATTTATTGCTCTTTTTTACATTAGCTTGGCATATGTTTCTCAAGGACCCCACCCCATTGGACTAGGGTAGGGGGTGACCCCCCACCCATGGTATCGGTCAGGGTATGGATGACCCCCATGGTATTGGGGGTAGGGGTGATCTTAAGTTGATTTAGAGCACAGTTATTTACAATAAAAATGTAAATACTGTATAAATACACATATATCGAGTAGGGAAACTTGCGTGGCATGCCCTCGGGCTCTTCTGGAGACCTCTCTAGTTTAACATTTAAAATGATTTACATGCACTGTTGAAGAGCAACAGTCACAAATTTGCAAAGATACAAAAATAGCAGGAAACAAGAAGCGTCGGTTAGGTTAGGTTAGGTTAGGTTAGGTCAGCCTAACCTAACCTATCATTTACTAACCTAACCTATCATTTACTAACCTAACCAATCCATTACTAACATATTGCCAGGAAGCTTTGTGTAGCTTGTGGTAATTAGACGGACCCTGATAAAGAAACACATTCCTTGTAAAGACACTAACCCGGTCATAGTTGATGAAGAGGAGGTCATTGATGGCATAGGAGCGCCCCCTGGAGAGCTGTGTCTCACTCTCCAGCACCACCTCGACACCATTGGCCAGCAGCTTGCCTGTAGAAACACCATAACACTTAGTACACCTAAACCAAATGACATATATCCCCGCCAAACACACACCGAAACTACGACGTTGGTACAACGTTCGAACAAGTGTTAACACCTAACCAGTTATAACAACCAATATAGCAGGTTGTAACAACGTTCTAATACGTCATAAACACGTTAAGCCAAGATGTAACAACTTTATTACAAGTTGTAACAAGCTGAAAATAGAGACAGTTTCGGTTTGTGTTTCTAGGGATTATTACACCCGGTGACTCGGGTCGAGCTCCTCTTAATACAAAACACTTCTCAGTAATATATATATATATATATTATATATATATATATATTATATATATATATATATATATATATATATATATATATATATATATATATATATATATATATATATATATATGCGAACAAGCCTGAATGGTCCCCAGGACAATATGCAACTGAAAACTCACACCCCAGAAGTGACTCGAACCCATACTCCCAGGAGCAACGCAACTGGTATGTACAAGACGCCTTAATCCACTTGACCATCATGACCGGACATAATGAGGTGATAGCCGAAGCTATTTGAACCACCCCACCGCCGGCACTCGGATAGTAATCTTGGGCATAGCATTTTACCAAATCACCTCATTCTTTGGGGCACACGTGAGGAACACAAATGCGAACAAGCCTGAATGGTCCCCAGGACAATATGCAACTGAAAACTCACACCCCAGAAGTGACTCGAACCCATACTCTCAGGAGCAACGCAACTTAAGGATTAAGACGGATTAAGGCGTCTTGTGCATACCAGTTGCGTTGCTCCTGGGAGTAGGGTTCGAGTCACTTCTGGGGTGTGAGTTTTCAGTTGCATATTGTCCTGGGGACCATTCAGGCTTGTTCACATTTGTGTTCCTCACGTGTGCCCCAAAGAATGAGGTGATTTGGTAAAATGCTATGCCCAAGATTACTATCCGAGTGCCGGCGGTGGGGTGGTTCAAATAGCTTCGGCTATCACCTCATTATGTCCGGTCATGATGGTCAAGTGGATTAAGGCGTCTTGTACATACCAGTTGCGTTGCTCCTGGGAGTATGGGTTCGAGTCACTTCTGGGGTGTGAGTTTTCAGTTGCATATTGTCCTGGGGACCATTCAGGCTTGTTCGCATATATATATATATATATATATATATATATATATATATATATATATATATATATATATATATATATATATATATATATATATATATATATATATATATCCTTTTCCCATGGCTCAAATTATAGAGAACTTACATCGGTGGTGTTGGTAACATAAGTTCTGATCCGGTGTTTAATTAATATTTCTTATCTGAATGCATGCAAACTATCTTACTGTAATCTCCATCCTTCACAATTATAGCTACACTTTCTCATTACAAGTCTCTAGGAGTGAACTTTTATTGTTTTTAGTATTTTTTATATATATATATACAAAGAGTTCTTACATTCTTCTACAATCATTAGCACGTATAGCGTTTCCGGCAATTCCTTAATCCTAATTTTCACACACACACACACACACACTTTTAAATTGCTTTTAAATACATGGATGGTGATATACTAAAGGAATTGTTCATGACTTTGTTAGGCCAAAGCTAGAATATGCAGCTGTTGTATGGTGCCCATATCTTAAGAAGCACATCAACAAACTGGAAAAGGCGCAAAGACATGCTACTAAGTGGCTCCCAGAACTGAAGGGCAAGAGCTACGAGGAGAGGTTAGAGGCATTAAATATGCCAAAACTAGAAGACAGAAGAAAAAGAGGCGATATAATCACTACATACAAAATAGTAACAGGAATTGATAAAATCGATAGGGAAGGTTTCTTGAGACCTGGAATTTTAAGAACAAGAGGTCATAGATATAAACTAGCTAAACACAGATGCCGAAGAAATATAAGAAAATTCACTTTCGCAAACAGAGTGGTAGACGGTTGGAACAAGTTAGGGGAGAAGGTGGTGGAGGCCAAGACCGTCAGTAGTTTCAAAGCGTTATATGACAAAGAGTGCTGGGAAGACGGGACACCACGAGCGTAGCTCTCATCCTGTAACTACACTTAGGTAATTACACACGCACACATCCCCAGGAAGCAGCCTGTAGCAGTTGTCTAACTCCTTGGTACATATTTACTGCTAGGAAAACAGGGGCATCAGGGTGAAAGAAGCTCTGCCCATTTGTTTCCGCATCCGCCGGGAATTGAGCTCGAACCCTTAGGATTACGGACCCTGAGCTCAGCCGCCAGGCCCCCTATATTAGGATATGAATGATAACTCTAGATTAGACAGTACTAAGTGTGTTGATTTTAAAACATACATAGTTTAAACTTTTACAAAATATCAAGTAAGATAAATACCGGTAAATATTTTAATATAAACTATAAATTGTCACTGATAATATTAGACATGTGTTCATACTGCTGGTAACCTCTACAGTAACGACACTAGAGGTATTCTTCCCTACCAACCTGTCCTCTTAAAAACAACGTCGATTTTAGCCGTTTGTCCGTATGGCCGAATTTGGACGTAATTTGAAAATTAAAATAAATTTAGGATTTTTTTTTTCAACAACAGTAAGTTAAGGGTCCTCTGATAGGTTAGGTGGGCAGGAAATTATCATAAAGTTTCAAAACGTTATGAAAAACGTGAATTAAAAGTCATCTGTTCTAACCTTACAGAGTCGGCCGGACGACTCAAACAGAAAACGGAACAGTACGTCACTTTTGTGAGTCAATTTCATTTCAAATTGCGTTCAAATTTGGCCATAGTGCCGCGCATACCAGCCAAAAGTGACGTTATTTTTAAGAGGGCGGGTTGCATTGTGGACCAGTCATGCCCCCCCCCTCCCCCGCCCCTGGGGGCACTATAGTCACCATACATCACTGGTTCAGTAACAGGGTTGTTGATTTGTGGAACCAATTACCGCGTAACGTGGTGGAGGATGGGTGGTCCCTCGATTGTTTCAAGCGCGGGTTGGACATGTATATGAGTGGGATTGGGTGGTTATAGATAGGAGCTGCCAAAGGCTTCCTGCAGTTGCCTTTGTTCTTATGTTCTTATGTAACAGAGTAACATACTGAGATCACACTAACGTGATGCATCAAATGAACAAATCCACAAGGGCCGTGACGAGGATTCGAACCTGCGTCGGGACGCAGGTTCGAATCCTCGTCACGGCCCTTCTGGATTTGTTCATTTAACTGAGTGTTATAATTCCCCCGTCTGTAAAGATTTCAATTTATTTTGGGATGAGACAAGGAGTCAAGTCCATCGTCAAATACTGGGGAGTGAGCCAAGAGGTTAGTTAGTGTAGTTAATTTATTATGCACCTCATACCATTCTTGTGAGCGGTAGTGGAAAGGCTTAGAGGCACATAATTGGCTCGGGGACTGAACCCCACAATTCATATAGCTAAGCAAGTTACAATATAAGTCGTCACCACATCAATGAGTTCAAGATCGACCGCAAGTACATCTTCTAAATTAAGCAACTGACATATGTGGAGAGCTAAGTCCATTCCATGTGGACTCAAGCGCCAAGATGGAGATGAGACTTCCTGCTCGAAGGTGCTCGAGAGCTCCAGTGTATTCTGGGTAATGTGCCAGCCGTGGCGTGATTGGTTGGCGGTGTGAGGTCTTGGTCAGGTTGACCAATGACGTCGCGTCCCTGCAGGAAAATGGGAATTCTGAGTTCACTTGCTAAGTTGCTACCAGGTGTTAGGCTGAGCAGAAGTGCGCGCCAGCAACCCGTCCTCGACTCAAGTCCATTCCATCCAGCGGTCGACCCCACAGACGCATTCATAAATTTTAACATGCTGTTCATTCAAAACAAGAATTTTCTCAAATATAAATTAATATTATAATATATTAGCATACTGTGCATATATAGGCATAGGATAGGTTAGGTTAGGTGTTTAGGTTCGGTTGGTGATTATTTGCATTTGTAGTACGTGGGTGAAGCATTTATAGCGTTGTGGTTCGAACAAAACTCGTCAGTGAAGCACTTGTTCCGGAAGTGTTCGAACGAAATCAGTTGTGAGTCGTGTGTAAACCGCTTTTCATTCATAAACAGGGGGTTAAGCGGGTGCATGGAATCACTTTTGGATCTTTGTTTGGAGGACGGGCTGGCGCCAGAGATCACCAGCTTGGGTGAGGTATAGTCCTCTACACGAGTCAAGTTCGAGCAGCGAGCGTGTGCCAACGAAGGGTTGATCTGTCGGCTCCCGAGGGAGTGTATGGAAGAGCAGTTCTGGTGTGAGGGTGACACCAAGGGCTCGATCACTACACTGAACCAGCGTAACTTCGAGAATTAATTGATGAAGATTAAGCCACCCAAAAGGTGGCACGGGCATGAATAGCCCGTAAGTGGTGGCCTTTTTGAGCCATTATCAGTATCAAGAGCTGATACTGGAGATCTGTGGAGGTGCGACTGCACCCTGCGTGATGGGAGATGTCTCCCGAACTTGGAGAAGCGACACTTGGAGATTTGTAGGACGACCTATGGGTCGTGCAGAACGAGGGCTGAGTAGAGAAGAATGGGTAGCAGTCTGGTCCTCTGCAATTCAACGACAGTTTCCCATACGACAGCGACGTGTTGGGGAGTGTGGAGCCAGTACGTCAGTGTATCAATCTGGGAAGGCCAGTTAATATCGGTCTCAGTCTACCATCGGGGGAGGAACAGAGTGGTAGACGGTTGGAACAAGTTAGGGGAGAAGGTGGTGGAGGCCAAGACCGTCAGTAGTTTGAAAGCGTTATATGACAAAGAGTGCTGGGAAGACGGGACACCACGAGCGTAGCTCTCATCCTGTAACTACACTTAGGTAATTACCTGTTGGACTAGGCGGCATTCGTGGTGGTGTTCAGATGTATACCGCAGTGGGAAGAGCCATTCAACACCTCTACGCTGGGTGTACGAGGAGCTACGTACCCGACAGGGAATCTACGATCTACAGTTACGATGTATAAGGTAGATAAATTTGCTCTTCCATTTACCCTTGTGTTAGGAAAGTTGTTGTACACCATTAATGTGATTATCAGGAATTGTGTGTGGTTGACAGCGGACATTAAACAGTATCATATTGACTATTAGCATGTAACAGTGATTGTCATATTAAATATCTTAATTGTCATATTGGTGGTACTGTGGGAGAGTCCTGTGTTCCATGTCACCGTGTATCACTGTATGAGTCATGTGTCTTAGGGGCACTAGTCACCGTGTATCACTGTGAGTCATGTGTCTTAGGGGCACTAGTCACCGTGTATCACTGTGTGAGTCATGTGTCCCAGGGGCACTAGTCACCATGTATCACTGGGACTGTGTGAGTCATGTGTCCCAGGGGCACTAGTCACCATGTATCACTGTATGAGTCATGTGTCTCAGGGGCACTAGTCACCATGTATCACTGTGTGAGTCATGTGTCTCAGGGGCACTAGTCACCATGTATCACTGTGTGAGTCATGTGTCTCAGGGGCACTAGTCACCATGTATCACTGTGTGAGTCATGTGTCTCAGGGGCACTAGTCACCATGTATCACTGGGACTGTGCAGGCGAGTCTTGTGTCACTAGAGCACAGAGGATGAGTCATGCACGCCATGAGAGAGTGCAAGTGAGTCACGCATCACTGCATGATGGCGTTGTGGAAGAGTCATGTTATCTGGGGAGTTACAGCCGCTGTAGCAGGTGAGTGAGGGAGGTACAGCAACTTGATGCGTCAGGAAAGATTTAAAAAGACTACAATATCAGGCCGAGTGATAGCTTTACCCAAAAGTTTCTAACCTCAAAAACCCGGCGCCCTTGACATTCTGACCCAGAGTAGTGGAGAGGGCCGCTTCCCGCCATACTGATGGGCGCGTTGGGGGGAGTCTAGCTGTGTCTGTGTTAAGTCTCTCAGACTTGACGCCTTCTTTAGTAATTATAGGGATAGGGAGCCGGTCGGCTGAGCGGACAGCACGCTGGACTTGTGATCCTGTGGTCCTGCGTTCGATCCCAGGCGCCGGCGAGAAACAATGGGGCAGTTTCTTTCACCCTATGCCCCTGTTACCTAGCAGTAAAATAGGTACCTGGGTGTTAGCCAGCTGTCACGGGCTGCTTCCTGGGGGTGGAGGCCTGGTCGAGGACCGGGCCGCGGGGACATTAAAGCCCCGAAATCATCTCAAGATAACCTCAAGATAATTTAAAAGTAGTGATGGTTCCTGCCCCTGAACACCGCCCTCCATCACTCATTACTTGTTTAAGTTATCTTGAGGTTATCTTGAGATGATTTCGGGGCTTTAGTGTCCCCGCGGCCCGGTCCTCGACCAGGCCTCCACCCCCAGGAAGCAGCCCGTGACAGCTGGCTAACACCCAGGTACCTATTTTACTGCTAGGTAACAGGGGCATAGGGTGAAAGAAACTCTGCCCATTGTTTCTCGCTGGCGCCTGGGATCGAACCCGGGACCACAGGATCACAAGTCCAGCGTGCTGTCCGCTCGGCCGACCGGCTCCCAACTATTTGTTTACAAGATCTTAATCTTACCATCATCCAAGATGTAATAATTCGCTTTGTCGGGGACAGGAAGCCGGCAGTATTTTATAATTATATTATAATTACAGTATATATAATAATTGTATATTGTAATTGCCTATTATAGAGCATAATTATATTATAATTATAGAGTGTGATGTGGAAGCTGCGATGAGTCACAATAACGTGGCTGAAGTATGTTGACCAGACCACACACTAGAAGGTGAAGGGACGACCACGTTTCGGTCCGTCCTGGACCATTCTCAAGTCGATCGAATCGATTGAGAATGGTCCAGGACGGACCGAAACGTTGTCGTCCCTTCACCTTGTAGTGTGTGGTCTGGTCAGCCTGACTCCCTCAGCTGTACCCGTAGCACTAGTGCAGTAGAAACTGATATATACCAAGTCGAGCCTCTGGCTCTTGACTGGGATGACACCGGACTCTTGCCTACTGTCAAGAAACACTTGACAACACAACACAATTACGTGTCTTCCGATAATTACTTAAAACTTGTATTGAATAATGCAAACAATAAATAATTGTTTAATGGCTGGAAATCCTTGGTGAAATCTACTCGCAGTTTGGAATAATTATTACCACACTAACATAAAAACCATTGAATTACAATTTGATAATCAAAGCTCTTAGAAAGTCGCCACTAGTCAAGCCTTCAGATATATAAGCCTGCAGGAACACCTAAGGACCACCCAAGCCTGCAGGAACACCTAAGGACCAACCAAGCCTGCAGGAACACCTGAGGACCACCCAAGCCTGCAGGTGTAACACGGGTTTGGGTTCCTCTCTCTTTTCTTCCTTCTACTCCCTCTACCCGTATTCTTACTTTTATTTCTAAACCAAGGGACTCCAAAACTTTTAACAAAGCCAACTCCACGCCACGTGGTCCTAAGACGATTGACCGACTTAGGATTCTACACCCAGTATGACGTGACCTAAGCTCTGAACAAAACCCTAGAGTCACCTCTGCTGCCACCACCAGACCAGTAATACAAGAGCAATGATCGAGGTCTGGATCGATCACGCTAATTAATCAACCTAGGGGCTTGATCCCCACTATACACGATGACCTTGAGTGTGGAATAAATTACACGGTAATGATAATTCCGATTCGATGTTAGAATCGGCGCCCAATGCAACTCTGCCTCGTGTGGACCACGTGACCAGGACAAGTTTACACATAAAACACATGGAAATAATGAAATGCAAAAATATTAATAAATTTAATTTATTAAAAGAAAAACTAAAACAAAATCTAAAAATGTTCACTCCCTATCACTTTAACACTCCCTACTTGACCTGAGTGGCAAATGAGACTATTTCTATACTTAACAATAGCAACTATACCTTGGGCGACCAGCTAGATGTCTTGGCTGGTCTTGGGGAGAGGTAAGATGTTTGACCTCTCCCAGCTGCTTCCGTGACCCCACTGATCTCTCTCTTGTCTGGTCTACCCCAGACAGAACATTGTATCCTTCCGCCTAGTCAAAGTTTTACCAAGTTACTAGCCAGGTTTAAGTTATAACAATTAACCTCTGTTGTACTTAATTGATCCAGACTGGTTGAATTATTTTACTGAATTAAATTACACAAGCCTCTAACGGCAGAGCTGTTCCCGATCACAAAAATGGTTATTAAAACTTTGAGAAATAGTAGACCTGTCAACCCCTGATGACCTATGACCGCCGGTCACTCCGCTTTAAAAGTTAGATCTGATTCGTGACGTCACTGAACACCTAAGGAACACCTAAGGACCACCCAAGCCTGCAGGAACACCTAAGGACCACCCAAGCCTGCAGGAACACCTAAGGACCACCCAAGCCTGCAGGAACATCTAAAGACCCCCCAAGCCTGCAGGAACACCTAAGGACCAACCAAGCCTGCAGGAACATCTAAGGACCACCCAAGCCTGCAGGAACAAATAAGGACCAACCAAGCCTGCAGGAACACCTAAGGACCAACCAAGCCTGCAGGAACACCTAAGGACCAACCAAGCCTGCAGGAACACCCGAGGACCAACCAAGCCTGCAGGAACACCTAAGGACCACCCAAGCCTGCAGGAACACCTAAGGACCACCCAAGCCTGCAGGAACACCTAAGGACCACCCAAGCCTGCAGGAACACCTAAGGACCACCCAAGCCTGCAGGAACACCTAAGGACCACCCAAGCCTGCAGGAACACCTAAGGACCACCCAAGCCTGCAGGAACACCTAAGGACCAACCAAGCCTGCAGGAACACCTAAGGACCACCCAAGCCTGCAGGAACACCTGAGGACCAACCAAGCCTGCAGGAACACCTGAGGACCAACCAAGCCTGCAGCAACCAAGCCTGCAGGAACACCTAAGGACCAACCAAGCCTGCAGGAACACCTGAGGACCAACCAAGCCTGCAGGAACACCTGAGGACCAACCAAGCCTGCAGCAACCAAGCCTGCAGGAACACCTAAGGACCAACCAAGCCTGCAGGAACACCTGAGGACCAACCAAGCCTGCAGGGACACCTGAGGACCAACCAAGCCTGCAGGGACACCTGAGGACCAACCAAGCCTGCAGGAACACCTGAGGACCAACCAAGCCTGCAGCAACCAAGCCTGCAGGAACACCTAAGGACCAACCAAGCCTGCAGGAACACCTGAGGACCAACCAAGCCTGCAGGGACACCTGAGGACCAACCAAGCCTGCAGGAACCACTCCACCAGGGACACCTGAGGACCAACCAAGCCTGCAGCAACCAAGCCTGCAGGAACCACTCCACCAGGGACACCTGAGGACCAACCAAGCCTGCAGGAACCACTCCACCAGGGACACCTGAGGACCAACCAAGCCTGCAGGAACCACTCCACCAGGGACACCTGAGGACCAACCAAGCCTGCAGCAACCATGCACCACACCTGGCCTCCTCCACGCCGCGTAACGAGATAATTCGCCTCAAGGACGACTCGAGTGGCCCCAACAAAAACAAGACCTGGCAACCCTGAAATAATACGACCAATGAGTAAGAAGACGAGTAAAAGGCCCGGGAAGGTCGCCAAGATGGCGGATGGTATATGGCAACCCTTCTGCTGACTCCTGGCGCCGTCAACATCCGCTACTGCTCTACCACTGGTTATGGCAACTCTGGCCAGGGGTCTGCTTGGCCCTAACGCTGGCCAGGGTCTATCTAGTCCCACTGCTGGCCAGGGTCTATCTGGCCTCAACGCTGGCCAAAGTACTTCTGGTCCCAACGCTGGCCAGGGCCTATCTAATCCCACTGCTGGCCAGGGTCAGGGCCAACGCTGGCCAGGGTCAGGGCCAATGCTGGCCAGGGTCAGGGCCAATGCTGGCCAAGGTCAGGTCCGTATGTACAGCATTCTGTAGCAGAGTGGAAGCCGTAAAAAAATGTTAGAAGACGTCAGATATTGATTACAGGAGTGAGATAGGAAGCGGCCAGACCTTGAGGCGAAGGGCGGCCAGTTCTTGTTGTCTGTCATCACTACCAGCGCCATCTTGGAGACGTCGGCGTTACCCGACCACTGTAGCCTCCAGTAGCGGCCCCGACCACTGTAGCCTCTGGCCCCGACCACTGTAGCCACCAGTAGCGGCCCCGACCACTGTAGCCACCAGTAGCGGCCCCGACCACTGTAGCCTCCAGTAGCGGCCCCGACCACTGGGGCCACCAGTAGCGGCCCCGACCACTGTAGCCACCAGTAGCGGCCCCGACCACAGTAGCCACCAGTAGCGGCCCCGACCACTGTAGCCTCCAGTAGCGGCCCCGATCACTGTAGCCACCAGTAGCGGCCCCGACCACTGTAGCCTCCAGTAGCGGCCCCGACCACTGTAGTCTCCAGTAGCGGCCCCGACCACTGTAGCCACCAGTAGCGGCCCCGACCACTGTAGCCACCAGTAGCGGCCCCGACCACTGTAGCCACCAGTAGCGGCCCCGACCACTGTAGCCACCAGTAGCGGCCCCGACCACTGTAGCCACCAGTAGCGGCCCCGACCACTGTAGCCACCAGTAGCGGCCCCGACCACTGTAGCCTCCAGTAGCGGCCCCGACCACTGTAGTCTCCAGTAGCGGCCCCGACCACTGTAGCCTCCAGTAGCGGCCCCGACCACTGTAGCCACCAGTAGCGGCCCCGACCACTGTAGCCTCCAGTAGCGGCCCCGACCACTGTAGTCTCCAGTAGCGGCCCCGACCACTGTAGCCTCCAGTAACGGCCCCGACCACTGTAGCCTCCAGTAGCGGCCCCGACCACTGTAGCCACCAGTAGCGGCCCCGACCACTGTAGCCACCAGTAGCGGCCCCGACCACTGGGGCCACCAGTAGCGGCCCCGACCACTGTAGCCACCAGTAGCGGCCCCGACCACTGTAGCCTCCAGTAGCGGCCCCGACCACTGTAGCCACCAGTAGCGGCCCCGACCACTGTAGCCTCCAGTAGCGGCCCCGACCACTGTAGCCACCAGTAGCGGCCCCGACCACTGGGGCCTCCAGTAGCGGCCCCGACCACTGTAGCCACCAGTAGCGGCCCCGACCACTGTAGCCTCCAGTAGCGGCCCCGACCACTGGGGCCACCAGTAGCGGCCCCGACCACTGTAGCCTCCAGTAGCGGCCCCGACCACTGTAGCCACCAGTAGTGGCCCCGACCACTGGGGCCACCAGTAGCGGCCCCGACCACTGGGGCCACCAGTAGCGGCCCCGACCACTGTAGCCACCAGTAGCGGCCCCGACCACTGTAGCCACCAGTAGCGGCCCCGACCACTGGGGCCACCAGTAGCGGCCCCGACCACTGTAGCCACCAGTAGCGGCCCCGACCACTGGGGCCACCAGTAGCGGCCCCGACCACTGGGGCCACCAGTAGCGGCCCCGACCACTGTAGCCTCCAGTAGCGGCCCCGACCACTGTAGCCACCAGTGTAGGCGTGACTGGTCAGTCCTGCTCTACCTGTAGTGACATGTTTCGTGTCATTACTGTGAGTGATCTTGGCGTATATAATCCCGGGTAAAAACACTTGTCAGTTGTGTGGTCAGGACGAGTCGTACAACATCTTGGTGCTGGGAGAGGGAGAGGACGGCAGGGCTGAAGATATCAAGATGCTCTACATCCATCCCTCCCCCCCCCCCCTCTCTCCTCGCCTGTACGGGCGTGTGAGGCCGTGTACGGGCGAGCATTAGTTCCTTAGCTCCGTCTCTCCGACCTCAGGTCAGTTAATACAGTCGCTAGTTCATGCTTCTCGTAATTCAAGTCCAAGTTGGTTACTGAGTTGACCTCGACACACTCCTAGTAGACCATTCCACTTGCTGACAACTCTAAAGAGATTTGTTTTTCTAGCATCTCTCCGGGTCATGTGTGTCTCCAAGCTTCCACCTGTGTCGTATGGTCCTGTCGCGGCCGCCCGTGTTGAACTTTGTATTTTGTGAACACTGTCAATTGCCCCTCAGTATCTTACTCGTTATTATCTTGAGATGATTTGATCTCGTGTTGCTCTAGTTACTCCTCTCCCGCCAAACACACACCGAAACTACGACGTTGATACAACGTTCGAACAAGTTTTAACACCACCTAACCAGTTATAACAACCAATATAGCAGGTTGTAACAACGTTCTAATACGTCATAAACACGTTAAGCCATGATGTAACAATTTTATTACAAGTTGTAACAAGCGGAAAATAGAGACAGTTTCGGTTTGTGTTTCCAGGGCTCTCAGCGTCACCCTCAGTTTCCTACCCTAGAGGGATCCCTTCACTCCTAAACGCTGTTCCAGCTTCAGAACATTGTTCTTGTTCTCGTGTGTTCTCAGGTTTATGTTCAAGTTTGAGGCTTGTACAAGACTGAATCAAACACGTTCTGGTAATCAAGGAAAACACAGCTCACCCTCCACTCTCATGATTTATCATTGTCATTTGCTCGTTAGAACAAGTGGAAGAATTAATTTGTGAGACATGATATATCTCCAGTATTATCTTGAGATGATTTTAGGGGGGTAGAAATAGCCTAAGCTACTCTATCCCTTTGAGATGTATTTATTGCTTATCTCAATAAACATACTTGAACTTGAACTTGAGATGATTTCGGGGCTTTAGTGTCCCCGCGGCCCGGTCCTCGACCAGGCCTCCACCCCCAGGAAGCAGCCCGTGACAGCTGACTAACACCCAGGTACCTATTTTACTGCTAGGTAACAGGGGCATAGGGTGAAAGAAACTCTGCCCATTGTTTCTCGCCGGCGCACGGGATCGAACCCAGGACCACAGGATCACAAGTCCAGTGTGCTGTCCGCTCGGCCGACCGGCCCCCTATGGTGCGTGTGGTAGTGTTACATCTGACTATTATAGTGGTGGTGTTACATCTGACTATTATAGTGGTGGTGTTATAGCTGACTATTATAGTGGTGGTGTTATAGCTGACTATTATAGTGGTGGTGTTACATCTGACTATTATAGTGGTGGTGTTATAGCTGACTATTATAGTGGTGGTGTTATAGCTGACTATTATAGTGGTGGTGTTACATCTGACTATTATAGTGGTGGTGTTATAGCTGACTATTATAGTGGTGGTGTTATAGCTGACTATTATAGTGGTGGTGTTATAGCTGACTATTATAGTGGTGGTGTTACATCTGACTATTATAGTGGTGGTGTTATAGCTGACTATTATAGTGGTGGTGTTATAGCTGACTATTATAGTGGTGGTGTTATAGCTGACTATTATAGTGGTGGTGTTACATCTGACTATTATAGTGGTGGTGTTATAGCTGACTATTATAGTGGTGGTGTTATAGCTGACTATTATAGTGGTGGTGTTATAGCTGACTATTATAGTGGTGGTGTTATAGCTGACTATTATAGTGGTGGTGTTACATCTGACTATTATAGTGGTGGTGTTATAGCTGACTATTATAGTGGTGGTGTTATAGCTGACTATTATAGTGGTGGTGTTATAGCTGACTATTATAGTGGTGGTGTTATAGCTGACTATTATAGTGGTGGTGTTATAGCTGACTATTATAGTGGTGGTGTTACATCTGACTATTATAGTGGTGGTGTTATAGCTGACTATTATAGTGGTGGTGTTACATCTGACTATTATAGTGGTGGTGTTATAGCTGACTATTATAGTGGTGGTGTTATAGCTGACTATTATAGTGGTGGTGTTATAGCTGACTATTATAGTGGTGGTGTTATAGCTGACTATTATAGTGGTGGTGTTATAGCTGACTATTATAGTGGTGGTGTTATAGCTGACTATTATAGTGGTGGTGTTACATCTGACTATTATAGTGGTGGTGTTACATCTGACTATTATAGTGGTGGTGTTACATCTGACTATTATAGTGGTGGTGTTATAGCTGACTATTATAGTGGTGGTGTTACATCTGACTATTATAGTGGTGGTGTTACATCTGACTATTATAGTGGTGGTGTTACATCTGACTATTATAGTGGTGGTGTTATAGCTGACTATTATAGACACCCACCACTAAAAAACAAATAAATAGCTCCACATATTTTGGTATCTACAATAGACTAAATAGACTATTAATAGTCTATAGACTATTAAATTAGTCTATCTATAATAGACTATTAGACTAAAACAAACAGCTCTACCGCTCTAAATAGCCCTGAGAATTCACGAGTGCAAACAATGGCCACAATGGCAGCTGTCTCAAGTTTTTCCCTCTCATCCCGAGAGATAAAACTGGTTCTTCAAGAACTAGTTGAACCAGACCTTCCCCCTCCGTTACTGTGGGGGGCGGCGACCCCCACACCTGGACACACCCTCCTCCCCTCACGAAACCCTTAGGTATTTCCTACGGCTGGAAGTACCATGGTCAACCCACTAGGGTAAAACGTCCCCATATATATATATATAATATATATATATATATATATATAATATATATATATATATATATATATATATATATATATATATATATATATATATATATATATATATATATATATGTGTGTATATGTCGTACCTAGTAGCCAGAACGCACTTTTTGGCCTACTATGCAAGGCCCGATTTGCCTAATAAGCCAAGTTTTCCTGAATAAATATATTTTCTCTAATTTTTTTCTTATGAAATGATAAAGCTACCAATTTCATCATGTATGAAGTCAATTTTTTTTTATTGGAGTTAAAATTAACGTAGATCTATGACCGAACCTAACCAACCCTACCTAACCTAACCTAACCTATCTTTATAGGTTAGGTTAGGTTAGGTAGCCGAAAAGGTTAGGTTAGGTTAGGTAGGTTAGGTAGTCGAAAAACAATTCATGAAAACTTGGCTTATTAGGCAAATCGGGCCTTGCATAGTAGGCTGATAAGTGCGTTCTGGCTACTAGGTACGATATATATAATATGCATATAATATATAAACTGAAAATTCACACCCCAGAAGTGACTCGGACCCATACTGCCAGGAGCAACGCAACTGGTATGTACAGGACACCTTAATCAAGGCGTCATATAATATATATATATAACACAGGAACCTGTACACCAGTAAATTGACGGTTGAGAGGCGGGATCAAAAAGCCAAAGCATAGCCCCTGCCAGCACAACTAGGTGAGGACAACTAGGTGAGTACAACTAGGTGAGGACAACTAGGTGAGGACAACTAGGTGAGTACAACTAGGTGAGGACAACTAGGTGAGGACAACTAGGTGAGGACAACTAGGTGAGTACAACTAGGTGAGTACACACACAGTGGAGGGGGGGGGGTGAGGTAGCACGTGCTAGAGTTGCAGAACTCGGAGATGACAAAGGCTATATTGGCCTGGAAGAAATCTCACCATGGATACTAAAGGAAGGAGCTGAAGTACTGTCATTACCACTCTCCATGGTGTATAACAAGTCACTGGTAACAGGAGAACTGTCAAAAGTTTAGAAGACGGCCAATGTAGTCCCAATATACAAGAAGGATGATAGGCTGGAGTCACTGAACTACAGGCCAGTGTCCCTAACTTGCATTCCATGCAAGATGATGGAAAAAGTTGCGTGAAAAAGCTAGTGGAACATCTGGAGCGAAGTAACAGGGTTGTTAATTTGTGGAACCAATTACCGCGTAACGTGGTGGATGTGGGGTCCCGCGATTGTTTCAAGCGCGGGTTGGACAAGTATATGAGTGGGATTGGGTGGTTATAGATAGGAGCTGCCTCGTATGGGCCAATAGGCCTTCTGCAGTTACCTTTGTTCTTATGTTCTTATGAAGGAACTTTGTAACACATCAGCATCGAAATGGACAGAGAGAAAGATCTAGGAGTTGATATCACGCCAAATCTGTCTCGTGAAGCCCACATCAAAACAATAACATCAGCGGCGTATGCGAGGCTGGCTAACATCATCTCTGGTCTAGGGAGTGTTGTCTACCTCTCCATGCCCCGCCTACTGGCCTTGGTGTAGCTCTTGCGTTATAATTGAACTTTCTTTACGGTCGAATTCTTCGTGGACTCGGACCTTAAAGCTGCGGACAGAGGTAGCTTCCAAGGATCTTTTTCTGTGCATTCCACTTGTTGAACACCCGTACAGGGTACAGGTATTTCCCTTACATTCCTTCGATACCCCTACCTTCCACATATACCCCTAGCTTCCACATATACCCCTAGCTTCCACATATACCCCTAGCTTCCACATATACCCCTAGCTTCCACATATACCCCTAGCTTCCACATATATGGAAGCGGGAATGCTACTTTGGATTTAAATTAAAGAGGCTGTACTTATCCACCTTCTCTCTTCCTCTCAGTATCTTGTATGTTGTGATCATAGCCCTTCTGTTTTTCTCTATGGTTGTCACAGTTTCCTGAACCCTTTCAGATGTGGCAGAAATGTTGTTGGAGAGTAGTGTAGTGTTGGAGAGGGGGGGTGGTGGTGTAGTGTTGGAGGGGGGGGTGGTGGTGTAGTGTTGGGGGGGGGGGGTGGTGGTGTAGTGTTGGGGGGGGGGGGTGTGGTGGTGGTGGTGGTGTAGAGTTGGTGGGGGGTGTCTGGTGGTGTTGGAGAGTAGTGTAGTGTTGGGGGGGGGAGGGGTTGAAGTATTATGGGGAGTGTAACGGTGCTGGTGCACAGGTCACGGACAAGCTGTGAGGAAGGTGGGGTGAGGGGTGAGGGGTGAGGGAGGGGAGAGAGGGGGGGGAGAACAATGTGTCGGGGAAGCACAAGGGAGACGAGTGAGGGTCTGGGAAGACTTGCCCAGGTAACAGACATCACTACATAGCGTTAGTCTAAGTTTCCTACACATTATTCACCCATGAACGTGTATAAATGTTGAAATACAGCACACGTGAAGCACTTTACGGAGCGTAGCGCAGCCACCAAGCACACAGGTGTCTCAGTCTGCTCCACAGGTGAGCACAGGTGCCCACCATGGGTGTACAGGGAGCACAGGTACCCACCATGGGTGTACGGGCATGACCCAAGGTCCATGGCCCTCCCCCTCTCCTCTAGAACACTTATATTTGCATCAATAACAGCAAGTAATCCTGCAACTTGAAGCCAACACTCACAGGCATGTTGACCAAGCCAAAAGTGTTCAAACATTCAAAGGGTTTGTTGATATTGGTCTCCAGCCAAAGGGTTTCTGATTCTCTCGTCTCGGGTCAAGATTCCTGGCCATTCATCTCAAGGCTTTCCGGAGAAATGGTTCCTGAAGTGTTGCCTCCTGCTGCAGCAGCTGAAGGGTTTATAGAGCCTGGTGGAGGCAGGAACCCTTAGAGCAACCACAATAGGGTTTCTGGAGCTGAAGGGCCTTGTGGGTGCTCCCAGGAGAACGGTTCAAGATCCGCTTACGGTGGCCTCAGGTCTGTGTGTAAGATGATCTTATAAATCTCCCAGATACAAAGGATATCATGAAGGATGGTGGCCGTGACGCGGGCCATGACCTGAGGTGTGGGCCGTGACCTGAGGTGTGGGTTGTGACCTGAGGTGCAGGTCATGGCCTGAGATGGAAGCTCATCATCACTAACTACCACACAAGTCTCCAAGTCTCTGAAGCACCCGACTGAACACTGTTGAAAGTGACCTATCTTCATGGCCGCTCTTCCCCCACTATAATAGGTAGTGTCAACAGCTCTGGCCAGGCTGTTACCGGCCACGAGTACTTGTGAACACTTAATGAAACGACGCTCTGATTCTTATTACCCGAGCTGCGATGTCCCGCTAGGAGGCGTGCACCTCCTTGTAGAATGTCCTGATTATCCGGATGGTCGTAAAATCCTGCTTTCCCAATGTCGTCCTGAGTCGCTTTTGTCCCTCGGTAGAATCCTTGCGGAACCCGACGACTTTCACGACGCGAGTCTTGTGTCGTTGTGCTCACGTATTGAGATCCTGAGCGATATTCAGTACCTCTTGAATATCTGGCGATACAGATGGTGGTTGTGTGTGTGTGTGTGTGTGTGTGTGTGTGTGTGTGTGTGTGTGGGGGCACCAAACTCAGCCATAGGTGTTCCAAAGTGTGCACCAAACTCAGCCATAGGTGTTCCAAAGTGTGCACCAAACTCAGCCATAGGTGTTCCAAAGTGTGCACCAAACTCAGCCATAGGTGTTCCAAAGTGTGCACCAAACTCAGCCATAGGTGTTCCAAAGTGTGCACCAAACTCAGCCATAGGTGTTCCAAAGTGTGCACCAAACTCAGCCATAGGTGTTCCAAAGTGTGCACCAAACTCAGCCATAGGTGTTCCAAAGTGTGCACCAAACTCAGCCATAGGTGTTCCAAAGTGTGCACCAAACTCAGCCATAGCCTCAGCCTTTGCTTCAACCATTTCTACATAGCCTTCCCGGCTTGGTGCCTGCTTTGATAATTACTTACATTGCTTCAATTGAGACAAATGGCTACCCAAACACAGCAACTATTTACCCGGCTCTCGCCTCTTGAACAAGGCAGCCTTGGTCACTAACGCTGTGTGGCTCCCGTAATACCATCACAAACAGGGATGGCTGTTACCAAATCATCTCTCTATTTTCACAGCTGAATTATACACCTTATACTAAGCTCTACAAATAATCACAGCATTATCGGATCAACATTACACAATAATCAAATCTATCTAGGAATCCAATATTGTGTTTGTAACTTATTTTAAATTTTGCCCCGAGGGGCGAGTTTATTGGGCAGCGCCACTCATCCTGTGAGTGGACACACCGCCATAGTGACAGTATTGGGCAGCGCCACTCATCCTGTGAGTGGACACACCGCCATAGTGACAGTATTGGGCAGCGCCACTCATCTTGTGAGTGGACACACCGCCATAGCAGCATGTACAACACTCCCCAATAGGAAGAAAACCCGCTTGGTTGTTTATCCTGTCACTTGTACCCAGACACAGCTGGGACGTACTTCTTCACAACGTGCAAAGAATTTGTCCAGCCATGACTTCAACTTCTCCACGAACTTCAGTTGAAAAGTTATGACATCTCTATCCAATGGGCGCATTGTAATATACTTCATAATGAACTTGTAGACCAGCTGGGCTAAAGCGATGCACGATAAACCTTAAATGACCCGTCATCCAATTCCTCATGTTGTAGGTAAAGGAGCTTTTAAGCGTTTGCAACTTGTCCTCCTAAAAAGAACGTCGCTTTTGTCCGTATGGCCGAATATGGACGTAATTTGAAAATGAAAAAAAAGGAAATAAATTTTGGATTTTTTTTTTCAACAACAGTAAGTTAAGAGTCCTCTGATAGGTTAGGTGGGCAGGAAATTCTCATAAAGTTTCAAAACGGTATGAAAAACGTTAAAGAAAAGTTTCCTCTTCTAAGCTGTCCGAGTAAGCCGGACGACTCAAACAGAAAACGGAACAGTACGTCACTTTTGTGAGTCGATTTCATTTCAAATTACGTCCAAATTTGGCCATAGCGCCGCGCATACCAGCCAAAAGTGACGTTATTTTTAATAGGACGGGTTGTACCATCAGCCAAGATCTTGTAACCAGATGGAGAACATCGCGCTCGTCTCTGGGTCCATATACACAATGGAACACTGGGAAACATGTCGGGTATAGAGCCAGAGAAACATATATAATGATTATCAGACTAAGGTATGTGACACATCAAACTGGGAGCACACAGCTCTAAATACTGGTCAGATAACCAAGCCAGTACTCACTAGTACTCACACAACACAGCCAGTACTCACCAGCACCCACACAACACAGCCAGTACTCATCTACACAACACAGTAAGCCAGTACTCACCAGCACTCACACAAGCCAGTACTCACCAGCACTCTTGGTGAACTTGATGACCCGGCCTCCGAGGGTGGGAAGCTCAGCCAGCGAGGGCAGGTCCTCGAGGACAATGTTGCCACGGATGAAGTGGTTGGTCATCAGCTCTCTGGTGAAGTTCTCCACCAGGAAGGGGTTGAAGCCCCAGTCAATGGGGTAGTAGCCGTAGAAGGCGCTGTCGTAGGGCACCAGAGCCGTGTACCTGCCGGCTGGAAGGAGACCAGATGTTGGTGGGTATTGTGGTGGTGTTGGTGGGTATTGTGGTGGTATTGGTGGGTATTGTGGTGGTGTTGGTGGGTATTGTGGTGGTGTTGGTGGTGGTAGTTGTAAATGTTGGTGAGGGCAGGTGTTTCAAATACAAATATCACGTACTATACTGTGACATATTTTGAGAATACTTTATAAATGTAAGTTACCAGTTCCCACAACACCTGCCCCTTGTTCCCACAACAGTGCAGCTGGTCCCCCTCAACACCTGCTGCCGACCAGACGTGCAGGTGTCGAGGAAGAGGCAGCAGGTGTCGAGGGAGAGGCAGCAGGAGGCGAGGTACTCACTGTCTCTGAACCTGCTGGTAATGTTGGCGTCGAGAAAGTGGTGCAGGAACTCTGAGCCGGTGTAGGCGGCGTCGGCCTCCAGGGCCAGCAGGAAGGACTCCAGGAAGGGGCCCTCTTCGCTCGGGGGCTGCACCGTCGGGCCATCGAACTCTGAGAACTCTGACCCGGGCGACGCCGCAGAGTCGTCTGTCGGCTCACTCCCAAACTCCGGGCCCTCGGCTCCAGAGCCTGGTTCCGGGCCCTCGGCTCCAGAGCCTGGTTCCGGGCCCTCGGATTCAGAACCTGGCTCCGGGCCCTCGGCTCCAGAGCCAGGCTCCGGGCCTTCGGCTCCAGAGCCCGACTCTGGGCTCTCGGGTCCAGCCTGAAGGCCGGCGAGGAGGAACTCGTCTGCGAGGTCGGGCTGGACCCCAGGTGTGTAGTCTGTGGCTGCTTCGGGTTTCGTGCGTCGGAAGGTGTTGATGCCCGATGGTCGGACTCTGTTGGGCTTGAAGGTTGCGAACCTGTGTGTGAGAGGTGGCAGGCGGGTGGTGACCGCCCGCGCAACCACGGGCGGTGCTCCGCGCGACACCACCGGCGGTGCTCCGCGCGGCACCACCGGCGGTGTTCCGCGCGGCACCACCGGCGGTGCTCCACCCGACACCACCGGCAGGAAGTTCTCCAGGACGTAGACTACACCGTCGCTAAACTTGTAGACGTGACTGGTGAGCCGCACACCGTTCACCATGGGTCCTTCTGTAGGGGAAGACAGTATGTGGTTATGTAAGGTTGAAGGCGGAACGCTTGGCGCTAAGTATTTATCAGACGACGGCACCAAGCCGGGGAGACTGTGGCACCAGCAGTGGCGCCGGGTATTGAAAAGGCGCCAAATGTCACTGGGGACGCAAGTTACAGCCCCGCACAGGAAGCGGGTGTACGGGCTCACCATAGCCCGTGCTACTTGGCCCGCTCCTGTGCCAGGTAAGTCCACTACGGGCTCACCGTAGCCCGTGCTACTTGCAGCTCCTGTGCCAGGTAAGTTCACTACGGGCTCACCATAGCCCGTGCTACTTGCCCCGCTCCTGTGCCAGGTAAGTCCACTACGGGCTCACCATAGCCCATGCTACTTGCAGCTCCTGTGCCAGGTAAGTTCACTACGGGCTCACCGTAGCCCGTGCTACTTGCAGCTCCTGTGCCAGGTAAGTAACTATGACTGGGAGTGGCCTGAGCGTGTACAGTGCCACAGTACCCGTCACGACCCACTTGTGGAGTGACCTGAGCGTGTACAGTGCCACAGTACCCATCACGACCCACTTGTGGAGTGACCTGAGCGTGTACAGTGCCACAGTACCCGTCACGACCCACTTGTGGAGTGACCTGAGCGTGTACAGTGCCACAGTACCCATCACGACCCACTTGTGGAGTGACCTGAGCGTGTACAGTGCCACAGTACCCGTCACGACCCACTTGTGGAGTGACCTGAGCGTGTACAGTGCCACAGTACCCGTCACGACCCACTTGTGAGTAAAGCCGCCTTCACAGTAACTTTGACCATATGATCTCACACTTTACAATTAAAAAATGTAGCAGAAAACATTTTGTAGCATAAAGTTATAAGTAACAATAAACATTATTTTGCATCTTTGATTCGTGAAAGTTCAAATAGTAGTTATCTTCAAGGGAAAAAGCTATGGAATAATTTGCGCTTTTTCCATAAGACAATATATATGTATTTGTTAGAATATATTTATTTTACTGCTTACTATTGAAATTGAAATAAGTTTATTGAGGTAAAATACACACAAAGGGATGAGGTAGCTCAAGCTATTCTCACCCCGTTCAGTACATCGTGTTAATTCATACATATAAACACATCACAAACAATAAACATATTACCAAACATTCTGAGAGATAAACATATACATTTCCTACTGCTTACTATTGTTTTGATTTTTATTATATATTTGATATATGGGGGAGGAGGAGGAGGGTTATCTTGAGATGATTTCGGGGCTTTAGTGTCCCCACGGCCCGGTCCTCGACCAGGCCTCCACCCCCAGGAAGCAGCCCGTGACAGCTGACTAACACCCAGGTACCTATTTTACCCCCTAGGTAACAGGGGCATAGGGTGAAAGAAACTCTGCCCATTGTTTCTCGCCGGCGCCTGGGATCGAACCCAGGACGACAAGTCCAGCGTGCTTGGGCCTTGAAGGTCTTAATCCGGCCCCCGGACAGGATGTATAGGGTGTACATGTCTTCAGGGCCATAAGTGTACTGCTAGAGGCGTCTTAAATGATATCGTCTTCTTCCACACCTCCTGGGCCACGTCTTGCTCCACACCCGGGCCACGTCTTGCTCCACACCCGGGCCACGTCTTGCTCCACACCCGGGCCACGTCTTGCTCCACACCCGGGCCACGTCTTGCTCCACACCCGGGCCACGTCTTGCTCCACACCCGGGCCACGTCTTGCTCCACACCCGGGCCACGTCTTGCTCCACACCCGGGCCACGTCTTGCTCCACACCCGGGCCACGTCTTGCTCCACACCCGGGCCACGTCTTGCTCCACACCCGGGCCACGTCTTGCTCCACACCCGGGCCACGTCTTGCTCCACACCCGGGCCACGTCTTGCTCCACACCCGGGCCACGTCTTGCTCCACACCCGGGCCACGTCTTGCTCCACACCCGGGCCACGTCTTGCTCCACACCCGGGCCACGTCTTGCTCCACACCCGGGCCACGTCTTGCTCCACACCCGGGCCACGTCTTGCTCCACACCCGGGCCACGTCTTGCTCCACACCCGGGCCACGTCTTGCTCCACACCCGGGCCACGTCTTGCTCCACACCCGGGCCACGTCTTGCTCCACACCCGGGCCACGTCTTGCTCCACACCCGGGCCACGTCTTGCTCCACACCCGGGCCACGTCTTGCTCCACACCCGGGCCACGTCTTGCTCCACACCCGGGCCACGTCTTGCTCCACACCCGGGCCACGTCTTGCTCCACACCCGGGCCACACTATCCTCTTGCAACCCGTTCTCGCACTTGCTTATAGTCAATATTGGCTTATTTAATAAGTGCATATGTGACATACTAATTGATTGTGAATATTTTAGTTTACCTTGAAAAGCTTCATAGAAAACACCGACCTCACCTAACCTTCTTAGTATGTTAAGATAAGCATCTTATTGCTTTTTAATTACAATTCTTACTTAACCTATACCGTTGATAGGTTAAGTAATAATTGTAATTAAGAAGCAATAAGATGCTTATCTTAACATACTAAGAAGGTTAGGTAAGGTCGGTGTTTTCTATGAATCTTTTCAAGGTAAACTAAATTATTCACAATCAATTAGTATGTCACATATGCACTTATTAAATAAGCCAATATTGACTATAAGCAAGTGTGAGAACGGGTTGCACGTTTATAGCGCATGTTTGTGTGTGCAACTGTAGACAGCTGTTGTTTAACTAGTCTCAGAATAACTGAACAAAATAGGTGATCTATGTAATGTACTGATTAAAGTCGAGATGGCTATGAAGAAAGTATAAATGATGACCAAAGTCTAGAATATAATAGATGTAGGTGAGGCAGGTTGATGTAGGTGAGGCAGGTTGATGTAGGTGATAGTTGATGTTGTAGGAGGGGCGTGGTAGTGCGGGTTTTACTGAGGGTGTCAACACCACGCTATTAATCATCTGTGGCAAGAGTTAGTGGTTGAGGCCGCAAGCGACGTCCACCACTATGTAAAAGACACATCGAACACTTTATGTAGGGCAGACGTAAATCTGTGTATCTATGTATTTACGTATGTAGGTTAGCTTAGCATTTTAAAAGCACTGAATCACCTTCTGTGGTTGATTGTTCAATAAACCCTTGAACTATATGTTTAACACATCTCTAACCCTGTCCATGGAGGACAGAAGAAAATGTATATATGCTGGTTAGCATTGTAAATGTCTGGCCACGTCTGTGGTAGAAAATAATGATAATAATAATAATAATAAAAACCCACTTCCTTCTCCTCAATCACCACCCGTGATTGACACTAATCAAGTCTGCCACTTCATAAGTTGTTTATTGACAAGTAACATTCGCACACCTCCGCTGCTAACTGGCTGGGCCACTTTTTGACTGTTGCTAATTAAGAAGAGAGATGGAGACACACTTAGAAACACACTTAGAGTGTGAGTGGTTGTGAGCCTGGTGTGGAAGAACATTATTATTGAGCAGTATCTTCTGGAGATCTTGAGATGATTTCGGGGCTTTAGTGTCCCCGCGGCCCGGTCCACGACCAGGTTATCATGAGATGATTTCGGGGCTTTAGTGTCCCCGCGGCCCGGTCCTCGACCAGACCTCCATCGTCTACAGCAACACTAGTAACTCTTATAGTCACACTCAAGACTTGTTGCCTTACAAGACACATGAACAAGTAGCCGATAAGGAGCTTTTTTTATTATTATTATTTTCTACCACAGACGTGGCCGGACATTTACAATGCTAACCAACATATATACATTTTCTTCTGTCCTCCATGGGCAGGGTTAGAGATGTGTTAAACATATAGTTCAAGGGTTTATTGAACAATCAACCACAGAAGGTGATTCAGTGCTTTTAAAATGCTAAGCTAACCTACATACGTAAATACATAGATACACAGATTTACGTACGCCCTACATAAAGTGTTCGATGTGTCTTTTACATAGTGTCATTAATGTGCATCGATAAGGAGTGAAAGGTGAAACTATTGTCACCATTTATAGTTATTAAAGACTTAAGAAATGTTTAACAGTGACACAGTAAGGTGCGGCCCTCGTCGTGGTCTGTTACTCCCTAACTACGTTATTTACGGATTAGTCCAGGAGCCAGATTCACGAAGCAGTTACGCAAGCACTTACGAACGTGTACATCTTTCCTCAGTCTTTGGCGGCTTTGTTTACAATTATTAAATAGTTAATGAGCTCGGAAGCACCAGGAGGCTGTTTATAACAATAACAACAGTTGATTGGGAAGCTTTCAAGCTTGTTTACTGTTTAATAGATGTAAACAAAGCCGTCAAAGATTGAGGAAAGATGTACACGTTCATAAGTGCTTGCGTAACTGCTTTGTGAATCTGGCCCCAAGATGGTCAGTACTTAAGGTCTCATGATACTTAGGGCCTAGTGGCTGAGTGGACAGAGCTCTGGGGTCGTAGTCTTAAGGGGTCCGAATTCGATTCCCGGCGAAGGAAGGAAACAAATTATCAAAATTTCTTTCACCCTGGTGCACCTGTTCACCTAGCAGTAAATAAGTACCTGGGGGGGGGGGGGTTAGACAGCTGCTACAGGCGTTTCCTGGGGATGTAGTGTGTAAGAAAAATATATATAATAGACATAATAGAGGGGAAAAATTGGTCGGAAAGGCGGGGTCCAAGAGCTAATAGCTCGATTCTGCCGATACACATAGTAAATGTGCAGGCGATGAGTCACAATAACGTGGCTGAAGTATGTTGACCAGACCACACACTAGAAGTTGAAGGGACGACGACGACGTTTCGGTCTGTCCTGGACCATTCTCGAGTCGACAATCGACTTGAGAATGGTCCAGGACGGACCGAAACGTCGTCGTCCCTTCAGCTTCTAGCGTGTGGTCTGTTGTTGTTGTTGTTAAAGATTTAGCTATTCAGGACGGAGTGTCCATGTAGCACGGGCTATGGTGAGCCCGTAAGTGTGTGGTCTGGTCAACACATAGCTAGTAAATACTCACGGTCATCAGAGGTGAAGACTAGGCGAGTACCGGCCAGGGTGGTGACGGGCTCTCTGGGCGGGTTGTTGGGGTCGACCACCTGACCCAAGACGACGTGATTCAGTAGCATCTTGGCCGTCGCCTGTCGCTCCACCAGGAAGCCCCCGCCCTTAGGCAGACCCGAGTTGACGGGCACCAGCAACGTCCACGGCTCACCTGGGGCCAGAAACATCACATTAGTAGTGTATAGTGAACCTGTGGCTCACCTGGGGCCAGAAATATCACATTAGTAGTGTACAGTGGCTCACCTGGGGCCAGAAACATCACATTAGTAGTGTACTGTGGCTCACCTGGGGCCAGAAACATCACATTAGTAGTGTAGTGTGGCTCACCTGGGGCCAGAAACATCACATTAGTAGTGTACTGTGGCTCACCTGAGGCCAGAAACATCACATTAGTAGTGTATAGTGAACCTGTGGCTCACCTGAGGCCAGAAACATCACATCAGTAGTGTATAGTGAACCTGTGGCTCACCTGAGGCCAGAAACATCACATCAGTACGTGATCACCTATGATTAGCATCACCTGTGGCTCACCTGGAGCCGGCCACAAGAGGGAAGATGGAAGTCCTGCAGTAGAGCGACCTGTCCTGAGGCTAGGCTCGTCCAGGCGGCGGACGACCCCATAGACGCAGTTGTACATTTTTACGAACTGCGTATTCAACATTTATATGTTCTCAAATATGAAGTAATGTTGTGAATGGTTGGGGCTGACTTAGGTTAGGTAGTTAGGCTCTGGTGGTCATTACTGGTATATGTAGTTAGCCTCTGGTGGTCATTACTGGTATATGTAGTTAGCCTCTGGTGGTCATTACTGGTATATGTAGTTAGCCTCTGGTGGTCATTACTGGTATATGTAGTTAGCCTCAGGTGGTCATTACTGGTATATGTAGTTAGGCTCTGGTGGTCATTACTGGTATATGTAGTTAGCCTCAGGTGGTCATTACTGGTATATGTAGTTAGCCTCAGGTGGTCATTACTGGTATATGTAGTTAGCCTCAGGTGGTCATTACTGGTATATGTAGTTAGGCTCTGGTGGTCATTACTGGTATATGTAGTATGTGGGTGAAGCATTTACAGCAATCCGTCCTCAGACCACGACCATTCCAGACAGAGGTCGATCCCAAATTAAATAAAATTATATGAATTTTATCAAATATAAATTAATATAATTTTATATTAACATACTGTACATATTTAGGCATAGGTTAGGTTAGGTGTTTAGGTTCTGTTGGCGATTATTTGTATTTGTAGTACGTGGGTGAAGCATTTACAGCGTTGTGGTTCGAACACAATTAGTAAGTGAAGCACTTGATCCGGAAGTGTTCGAACGTCATTAGTTGAGTCGTGTGTACATCGCTTTTCATTCATAAATTGGGGTTGGCGGGTGTATGGAATGGACTTTTTGTCTTTAGAGGACGGGCTGTTTCAATCCGGCCCCCTCACTAGGCTGGTTAAAGCAGCGGCTGTCCTCCTAAGACGCAGTCATCAATTTTAACATATTGTGTATTAAACATTGGTTCGTTCTCAAATATGAATTAATATTATGATACATTAAAATTATATATATAGGCGTAGGTTAGGTGTTAGGTTCTGTTGGCGATAACCACACAACCTGGTTATAGCGGGTTGTTAACATTTCCACCACACAACCTGGTTATAGCGGGTTGTTAACATTTCCACCACACAACCTGGTTATAGCGGGTTGTTAACATTTCCACCACACAACCTGGTTATAGCGGGTTGTTAACATTTCCACCACACAACCTGGTTATAGCGGGTGGTTAACATTTCCACCACACAACCTGGTTATAGCGGGTTGTTAACTTTTCCACCACACAACCTGGTTATAGCGGGTGGTTAACATTTCCACCACACAACCTGGTTATAGCGGGTTGTTAACTTTTCCACCACACAACCTGGTTATAGCGGGTTGTTAACTTTTCCACCACACAACCTGGTTATAGCGGGTTGTTAACTTTTCCACCACACAACCTGGTTAAAGTGTTTATATTTTAATTCCAGATGTAATTAAGACAGTTGTATTAAACCAATAACATTACACAGTGATGCTGTGTTGCCCACAATGGTCCCCCATGTTGCCCACAATGGTCCCCCATGTTGCCCACAATGGTCCACCATGATGCTGTGTTGCCCACAATGGTCCCCCATGATGCTGTGTTGCCCACAATGGTCCCCCATGATGCTGTGTTGCCCACAATGGTCCCCCATGATGCTGTGTTGCCCACAATGGTCCCCCATGTTGCCCACAATGGTCCCCCATGTTGCCCACAATGGTCCCCCATGATGCTGTGTTGCCCACAATGGTCCCCCATGATGCTGTGTTGCCCACAATGGTCCCCCATGATGCTGTGTTGCCCACAATGGTCCCCCATGATGCTGTGTTGCCCACAATGGTCCCCCATGATGCTGTGTTGCCCACAATGGTCCCCCATGATGTTGTGTTGCCCACAATGGTCCCCCATGATGCTGTGTTGCCCACAATGGTCCCCCATGATGCTGTGTTGCCCACAATGGTCCCCCATGATGCTGTGTTGCCCACAATGGCCCCCCATGTTGCCCACAATGGTCCCCCATGTTGCCCACAATGGTCCCCCATGATGCTGTGTTGCACACAATGGCCCCCCATGTTGCCCACAATGGCCCCCCATGTTGCCCACAATGGTCCCCCATGTTGCCCACAATGGTCCCCCATGATGCTGTGTTGCCCACAATGGTCCCCCATGTTGCCCACAATGGTCCCACATGATGCTGTGTTGCCCACAATGGTCCCCCATGATGCCCACAATGGTCCCCCATGATGCCCACAATGGTCCCACATGATGCTGTGTTGCCCACAATGGTCCCCCATGATGCTGTGTTGCCCACAATGGTCCCCCATGTTGCCCACAATGGTCCCACATGTTGCCCACAATGGTCCCCCATGATGCTGTGTTGCCCACAATGGTCCCCCATGATGCTGTGTTGCCCACAATGGTCCCCCATGATGCTGTGTTGCCCACAATGGTCCCCCATGTTGCCCACAATGGTCCCCCATGATGCTGTGTTGCCCACAATGGTCCCCCATGATGCTGTGTTGCCCACAATGGTCCCCCATGATGCTGTGTTGCCCACAATGGTCCCCCATGATGCTGTGTTGCCCACAATGGTCCCCCATGATGCTGTGTTGCCCACAATGGTCCCCCATGATGCTGTGTTGCCCACAATGGTCCCCCATGATGCTGTGTTGCCCACAATGGTCCCCCATGATGTTGTGTTGCCCACAATGGTCCCCCATGATGCTGTGTTGCCCACAATGGTCCCCCATGATGCTGTGTTGCCCACAATGGCCCCCCATGTTGCCCACAATGGTCCCCCATGATGCAGTGTTGCTCACAATGGTCCCCCATGATGCTGTGTTGCCCACAATGGTCCCCCATGATGCTGTGTTGCCCACAATGGTCCCCCATGATGCTGTGTTGCCCACAATGGTCCCCCATGATGCTGTGTTGCCCACAATGGTCCCCCATGATGCTGTGTTGCCCACAATGGTCCCCCATGATGCTGTGTTGCCCACAATGGTCCCCCATGATGCTGTGTTGCCCACAATGGTCCCCCATGATGCTGTGCTGCCCACAATGGTCCCCCATGATGCTGTGTTGCCCACAATGGTCCCCCATGATGCTGTGTTGCCCACAATGGTCCCCCATGATGCTGTGTTGCCCACAATGGTCCCCCATGATGCTGTGTTGCCCACAATGGTCCCCCATGATGCTGTGTTGCCCACAATGGTCCCCCATGATGCTGTGTTGCCCACAATGGTCCCCCATGATGCTGTGTTGCCCACAATGGTCCCCCATGATGCTGTGTTGCCCACAATGGTCCCCCATGATGCAGTGTTGCTCACAATGGTCCCCCATGATGCTGTGTTGCCCACAATGGTCCCCCATGATGCTGTGTTGCCCACAATGGTCCCCCATGATGCTGTGTTGCCCACAATGGTCCCCCATGATGCTGTGTTGCCCACAATGGTCCCCCATGATGCTGTGTTGCCCACAATGGTCCCCCATGTTGCCCACAATGGTCCCCCATGATGCTGTGTTGCCCACAATGGTCCCCCATGTTGCCCACAATGGTCCCCCATGTTGCCCACAATGGTCCCCCATGTTGCCCACAATGGTCCCCCATGTTGCCCACAATGGTCCCCCATGATACTGTGTTGCCCACAATGGTCCCCCATGATGCTGTGTTGCCCACAATGGTCCCCCATGATGCTGTGTTGCCCACAATGGTCCCCCATGATGTTGTGTTGCTCACAATGGTCCCCCATGATGCTGTGTTGCCCACAATGGTCCCCCATGATGCCCACAATGGTCCCCCATGATGCTGTGTTGCCCACAATGGTCCCCCATGATGCCCACAATGGTCCCCCATGATGCTGTGTTGCCCACAATGGTCCCCCATGATGCCCACAATGGTCCCCCATGATGCTGTGTTGCCCACAATGGTCCCCCATGATGCTGTGTTGCCCACAATGGTCCCCCATGATGCTGTGTTGCCCACAATGGTCCCCCATGATGCTGTGTTGCCCACAATGGTCCCCCATGATGCTGTGTTGCCCACAATGGTCCCCCATGATGCTGTGTTGCCCACAATGGTCCCCCATGATGCTGTGTTGCCCACAATGGTCCCCCATGATGCTGTGTTGCCCACAATGGTCCCCCATGATGCTGTGTTGCCCACAATGGTCCCCCATGATGCAGTGTTGCTCACAATGGTCCCCCATGATGCTGTGTTGCCCACAATGGTCCCCCATGATGCTGTGTTGCCCACAATGGTCCCCCATGATGCTGTGTTGCCCACAATGGTCCCCCATGATGCTGTGTTGCCCACAATGGTCCCCCATGATGCTGTGTTGCCCACAATGGTCCCCCATGTTGCCCACAATGGTCCCCCATGATGCTGTGTTGCCCACAATGGTCCCCCATGTTGCCCACAATGGTCCCCCATGTTGCCCACAATGGTCCCCCATGTTGCCCACAATGGTCCCCCATGTTGCCCACAATGGTCCCCCATGATACTGTGTTGCCCACAATGGTCCCCCATGATGCTGTGTTGCCCACAATGGTCCCCCATGATGCTGTGTTGCCCACAATGGTCCCCCATGATGTTGTGTTGCTCACAATGGTCCCCCATGATGCTGTGTTGCCCACAATGGTCCCCCATGATGCCCACAATGGTCCCCCATGATGCTGTGTTGCCCACAATGGTCCCCCATGATGCCCACAATGGTCCCCCATGATGCTGTGTTGCCCACAATGGTCCCCCATGATGCCCACAATGGTCCCCCATGATGCTGTGTTGCCCACAATGGTCCCCCATGATGCCCACAATGGTCCCCCATGATGCCCACAATGGTCCCCCATGATGCTGTGTTGCCCACAATGGTCCCCCATGATGCCCACAATGGTCCCCCATGATGCTGTGTTGCCCCACAATGGTCCCCCATGATGCTGTGTTGCCCACAATGGTCCCCCATGATGCTGTGTTGCCCACAATGGTCTCCCATGATGCTGTGTTGCCCACAATGGTCCCCCATGATGCCCACAATGGTCCCCCATGATGCAGTGTTGCCCACAATGGTCCCCCATGATGCTGTGTTGCCCACAATGGTCCCCCATGATGCAGTGTTGCCCACAATGGTCCCCCATGATGCTGTGTTGCCCACAATGGTCCCCCATGATGCTGTGTTGCCCACAATGGTCCCCCATGATGCAGTGTTGCCCACAATGGTCCCCCATGATGCAGTGTTGCCCACAATGGTCCCCCATGATGCAGTGTTGCCCACAATGGTCTCCCATGATGCAGTGTTGCCCACAATGGTCCCCCATGATGCAGTGTTGCCCACAATGGTCCCCCATGATGCAGTGTTGCCCACAATGGTCCCCCATGATGCTGTGTTGCCCACAATGGTCCCCCATGATGCTGTGTTGCCCACAATGGTCCCCCATGATGCAGTGTTGCCCACAATGGTCCCCCATGATGCAGTGTTGCCCACAATGGTCCCCCATGATGCAGTGTTGCCCACAATGGTCCCCCATGATGTTCAAGGGACCAGTCTTGGGTCTTGCGACTCCGTGCCGCGCCGATAATTATGGTGTTGATAATGTAATTCAATAATGACGTTGGGTGCACGAGTTCACTATATACCGGAGTCTTGGAAATGTTCTGGTGATCATGGCTGAGGGGTTTGAGAGCTGGCCTTGTGTGCATGTTGTTCCGGGGTCGAGCCCCGAGGAGGGCATTGTGCCCCCAGGGTCACCAGCGAGAAGCAAGGCTTCTCTCACAGCTCTCTGAGCAGGTGTGTACCCAGGTGTCCTGGTAGTCCACACCTGACCTCTGTCACTGTCAGGTGTAGGAGGGAGGGAGTCAGGTGTATACCACATAGCTAGTGCATGTATAGTACACACATGTATTCTCCAAGCAATAGCCTGGTGGACCAAACTCTCACAAGTCAAGCCTGGCCTCGGGCCGGGCTTGGGCAGTAGAACAACTCCCAGAACCCCATCAACCAGGTATCAACCAGGTATGCCAGGCTCAGTGAGACATACACTAGGAGTAAGATGAGTGACAGTCACGTGTTGGAGGTTACACAACACATCCGGTGGACATCCGGCTCCGTAAGGTGCAGCGAGGCGCGGCGAAGAACGGTAAGGTCGTTCGAACAACCCGTCCTCTTAAAAATAACGTCACTTTTGGCTGGTATGGGCGGCACTATGGCCAAATTTGGACGTAATTTGAAATGAAATCGACTCACAAAAGTGACGTACTGTTCCGTTTTCTGTTTGAGTCGTCCGGCCGACTCTGTAAGGTTAGAACAGATGACTTTCAATTCACGTTTTTCATAACGTTTTAAAACTTTATGAGAATTTCCTGCCCACTTAACCTATCAGAGGACCCTTAACTTACTGTTGTTGAAAAAAAATACCTCAAATTTATTTTCACTTTTTTTTCATTTTCAAATTACTTCCAAATTCGGCCATACGGACAAACGGCCAAAAGCGACGTTCTTTTTAAGAGGACAAGTTGGTGTGTGAGGATGGCGGGGAGGACCAAGGCTGGTACGGTAACACATGACACAATACTGGGGCGCCAGTGTACGTCTCAGCCTCTCAGACCTGACGCACGTTATGGGAAGCTGACCCTAGCTTCTAAAACTCAGCGCGACCAGATTCACGACAGCACTTACGCAAGCACTTACGAACCTGTTATCTTTTCTCAATCTTTGGCGGCTTTGTATCCAATTATTAGACAGTTAATGAGCCCCGAAGCACCAGGAGGCTGTTTATAACAATAACAACAGTTGATTGGCAAGTTTTCATGCTTGTAAACTGTTTAATAAATGTAACCAAAGCCGTCAAAGATTGAGGAAAGGTGTACACGTTCGTAAGTGCTTGCGTAACTGCTTTCGTGAATCTGGCCCCAGAAACCCAAACCGGAAATGGCCATGAAAGCTAAGTCACAATGAGCAATTGTTGATGAGGGCCAGAGGCAGTGTCACAAGATGACAAGCAAGTGTGTTGATCACTTGCTTGAGCCTATATGATGATGACTGATCTTGATATCATATCTGATCAAGATCACTTGTGATCAGCAGGCTATGGATGATGATGAGCCTTGGTCACATCGCTAGGGGGACCTGCTGGAATCCACTCTAATTCCAGTGGCTTGTAGCACTGGAATTAGAGTGGATTCTAATTCATTGTAGCAGGGCGCCGCACCGAGGGTGGAATGCTTGAGTTGATATCTTGAGTAGTGTGTGTGTGTGTGTGTGTGTGTGTGTGTGTGTGTGTGTGTGTGTGTGTGTGTGTGTGTGTGTGTGTGTGTGTGTGTGTGTGTGTGCTCTTATGAAGTGATGTGACATGGGCCAGTAATCTGAGTCAACTGAACAAATCCACAAGGGCCGTGACGAGGATTCGAACCTGCGTCCGGGAGCATCCCAGACGCTGCCTTAATCGACTGAGCTACGACAGGGTTAAAAAGAGAGTCAAGTTGGTCTCTGACCCCCCTGGGGTCACCCTAGGTACAGTGTTGCCACACTGGGGTCACCACAGGTACAGTGTTGCCACACTGGGGTCACCACAGGTACAGTGTTGCCACACTGGGGGTCACCCCAGGTACAGTGTTGCCACACTGGGGTCACCACAGGTACACAGTTGCCACACTGGGGTCACCACAGGTACAGTTGCCACACTGGGGGTCACCCCAGGTACAGTGTTGCCACACTGGGGTCACCACAGGTACAGTGTTGCCACACTGGGGTCACCACAGGTACACAGTTGCCACACTGGGGTCACCACAGGTACACAGTTGCCACACTGGGGTCACCCCAGGCACAGTTGCCACCCTGGGGTCACCACAGGTACCGTGTTGCCACACTGGGGTCACCACAGGTACACAGTTGCCACACGGGTCACCCCAGGTACAGTGTTGCCACACTGGGGTCACCTCAGGTACAGTGTTGCCACACTGGGGGTCACCCCAGGTACAGTGTTGCCACACTGGGGGTCACCCCAGGCACAGTTGCCACACTGGGGGTCACCCCAGGCACAGTTGCCACACTGGGGGTCACCCCAGGTACAGTGTTGCCACACTGGGGGTCACCCCAGGCACAGTTGCCACACTGGGGGTCACCCCAGGCACAGTTGCCACACTGGGGGTCACCCCAGGCACAGTTGCCACACTGGGGGTCACCCCAGGTACAGTGTTGCCACACTGGGGGTCACCCCAGGTACAGTGTTGCCACACTGGGGGTCACCCCAGGTACAGTGTTGCCACACTGGGGGTCACCCCAGGTACAGTGTTGCCACACTGGGGGTCACCTCAGGTACAGTGTTGCCACACTGGGGTCACCCCAGGTACAGTGTTGCCACACTGGGGGTCACCCCAGGTACAGTGTTGCCACACTGGGGTCGCCACCAGGCACAGTTGCCACCCTGGGGTCACCAGAGGTACAGTGTTGCCACACTGGGGTCACCAGAGGTACAAATTTGCCACACTGGGGTCACCCCAGGTACAGTGTTGCCACACTGGGGTCGCCACCAGGCACAGTTGCCACCCTGGGGTCACCAGAGGTACAGTGTTGCCACACTGGGGTCACCAGAGGTACAGTGTTGCCACACTGGGGTCACCCCAGGTACAGTGTTGCCACACTGGGGTCGCCACCAGGCACAGTTGCCACCCTGGGGTCACCAGAGGTACAGTGTTGCCACACTGGGGTCACCTCAGGTACAGTGTTGCCACACTGGGGGGTCGCCACCTTGACATTTTATAGTGAGAGGTGGCGGCTAGGCTGCTCTCTGACGTCATCAAGCAGAGGAATTCGCATCTTTGGGACGTTGGAAGAATTTCCTGATTACTTTGGGGGTAGTTTCCTGATTACTGTGGGGTAGTTTCCTGATTACTGTGGGGGGTAGTTCCCTGATTACTGTGGGAGGTAGTTTCCTGATTACTGTGGGGTAGTTTCCTGATTACTGTGGGGGGTAGTTCCCTGATTACTGTGGGGGGTAGTTTCCTGATTACAGTGGGGGTAGTTACCTGATTACTGGGGGGTAGTTTCCTGATTACTGTGGGGGGTAGTTACCTGATTACTGGGGGGTAGTTTCCTGATTACTGTGGGGGGTAGTTACCTGATTACTGTGGGGGATAGTTCCCTGATTACTGTGGGGGGTAGTTTCCTGATTACTGTGGGGGGTAGTTTCCTGATTACTGTGGGGGGGTAGTTTCCTGATTACTGTGGGGATAGTTCCCTGATTACTGTGGGGGGTAGTTTCCTGATTACTGTGGGGGGTAGTTTCCTGATTACTGTTGGGGGGTAGTTTCCTGATTACTGTGGGGGTAGTTCCCTGATTACTGGGGGGGTAGTTTCCTGATTACTATGGGGTAGTTTCCTGATTACTGTGGGGGTAGTTCCCTGATTACTGTGGGGGTAGTTTCCTGATTACTGTGGGGGTAGTTTCCTGATTACCGTGGGGGTAGTTTCCTGATTACTGTGGGGGTAGTTCCCTGATTACTGTGGGGGTAGTTCCCTGATTACTGTGGGGGTAGTTTCCCCATATCCCTAAAAAAAGGAATAATGTGTGACTGGTTTAATAATAAGCCTAGTGTGTTACTGGTTCAATAAGAAGCCTAGCGTGTTACTGGTTCAATAAGAAGCCTAGCGTGTTACTGGTTCAATAAGAAACCTAGCGTGTTACTGGTTCAATAAGAAGCCTAGCGTGTTACTGGTTCAATAAGAAGCCTAGCGTGTTACTGGTTCAATAAGAAGCCTAGCGTGTTACTGGTTCAATAAGAAGCCTAGCGTGTTACTGGTTCAATAAGAAGCCTAGCGTGTTACTGGTTCAATAAGAAGCCTAGCGTGTTACTGGTTCAATAAGAAGCCTAGTGTGTTACTGGTTCAATAAGAAGCCTAGTGTGTTACTGGTTCAATAAGAAGCCTAGTGTGTCACAGACTTGCTGTGAGTAACTGAGAGAGATATTAGGTGTGTTAACATTGTGTGGCAACCATGACAGGGACTTACAATGTGCCTCAGTGATCAAGGTGTGGCAACAATGACAAAAGAATAGTAATAAGCGCACCAATGTGGCAACCATGACAAAGTTGGAGAAGGCTTGATGTGGCAACAGTGTTGATGGAGGTCTAGGGGAGGATATGGAAGGTCTCTATATACCCTTGGGGCTCGGGCCGGGCCGGGCCGGGCTTGGGGAGTAGAAGAACTCCCAGAACCCCATCAACCAGGTATCAACCAGGTACCCTTGGGGCCGGGCTTGGGGAGTAGAAAAACTCCCAGAACCCCATCAACCAGGTATCAACCAGGTACCCTTGGGGCCGGGCTTGGGGAGTAGAAGAACTCCCAGAACCCCATCAACCAGGTATCAACCAGGTACCCTTAGGGCCGGGCTTGGGGAGTAGAAGAACTCCCAGAACCCCATCAACCAGGTATCAACCAGGTACCCTTGGGGCCGGGCTTGGGGAGTAGAAGAACTCCCAGAACCCCATCAACCAGGTATCAACCAGGTACCCTTGGGGCCGGGCTTGGGGAGTAGAAGAACTCCAAGAACCCCATCAACCAGGTATCAACCAGGTACCCTTGGGGCCGGGCTTGGGGAGTAGAAGAACTCCCAGAACCCCATCAACCAGGTATCAACCAGGTACCCTTGGGGCCGGGCTTGGGGAGTAGAAGAACTCCTAGAACCCCATCAACCAGGTATCAACCAGGTACCCTTAGGGCCGGGCTTGGGGAGTAGAAGAACTCCCAGAACCCCATCAACCAGGTATCAACCAGGTACCCTTAGGGCCGGGCTTGGGGAGTAGAAGAACTCCCAGAACCCCATCAACCAGGTATCAACCAGGTAACCCTCTTGATTGGCTCCATATTGATATCTGTTATCACGGAGGCTCAGAGAGAGGCCTGCATATCCATGGCGGTCAAGTGTAAGGGGGTCATGGGTGACTTATGGTGTCAACAGCTTTCTTCGCGTCAATGGAAGCACCAGTTGAGAACCGGTTTCTGTGAAGGGTTGTGTAGACTAAGTCAAGCAAGCTAATAATGGCATCACTACTCCTCTTCTGGGATCTGAACCCCGACTGTTTCAAACATTCCATGTCGAATTTGACAAGCCGGACCACAAGTGTTTGTAAAAAAGTCTTATAAGACACAGGTGTGTGTAAATAATGTTTTATAAGACACAGGTGTGTGTAAATAATGTTTTATAAGACACAGGTGTGTGTAAATAATGTTTTATAAGGCACAGGTGTGTGTAAATAATGTTTTATAAGACAGAGTTGTCTGTAAATTCCGTCCCATTTGAAGTTACTATCCATAGGTCATCAATCTCTGCTAGATGGGACTCAACCACTTGGATTGGACGGTAGAGCGACGAATTCCCTTCATGCAGGTCGGCGTTCAATCCCCGACCATCCAAGTGGTTGGGCACCATTCCTTTCCCTCCGTCCCATCCTTAATCCTTATCCTGACCCCTTCCCAGTGCTATATAGACCATTCTCAAGTCGATTGTGGTCCAGGACGGACCGAAACGTCGTCGTCCCTTCACCTTCTAGTGTGTGGTCTGGTCAACACTGAAAGAAATTATGGAAGCCTTTCCATCCAGGAGCCGGTCGGCCGAGCGGACAGCACACTGGACTTGTGATCCTGTGGTCCCGGGTTCGATCCCAGGCGCCGGCGAGAAACAATGGGCAGAGTTTCATTCACCCTATGCCCCTGTTACCTAGCAGTAAAATAGGTACCTGGGTGTTAGTCAGCTGTCACGGGCTGCTTTCAGGGGGTGGAGGCCTGGTCGAGGACCGGGCCGCGGGGACACTAAAGCCCCGAAATCATCTCAAGATAACCTCAAGATAACCCCCCATAACTGTAAGGCCAGACACAACAATGACTGAGAATAGTTATATTATAAGATAACTGATACAACCCTTCCCTACAGGAGTGACCCATGACCCGTGGGTCGTCCTCGTGGGTCCCCCCATACAAGGACACCCACGTCCACACCCCCCCCCCTTCACCCGCTCTTCAAAGACCCCCTTCAGCCAGGGGGGGGGGGGGCGCCACAGACGGTGAAAGAGGGGGGGGAAAGTCCACTCCCCCCACCTGTCGACCTTCAAGCGCCCCAACACACCCTTTACTTTAAGGGGGGGAAGGGGGGGGGCATGCCCCAAGACTGTCTTCTACCCCCCGAGCTCCGGTAGTGAAGGGAAGTGATGGCCATCTTGTCCCGCTGTGCTATCTGCCAGCAGGTGATACACACCTGCAGGCACACACCTGCAGGCACACACCTGTCATTGGTGACCCAAGGAGTCCACACGATTACTACAAACACTTTACACTCTCACTAGGGCCTCGTAGCCTGGGGTCAGATTCACGAAAGCAGTTACGCAAGCACTTACGAACCTGTACATCTTTTCTCAATCTTTGGCGGCTTTGTTTACAATTATTAGACAGTTAATGAGCTCCGAAGCACCAGGAGGCTGTTTATAACAATAACAACAGTTGATTGGTAAGTTTTCATGCTTGCAAACTGTTTAATAAATGTAACCAAAGCCGTCAAAAGATTGAGGAAAGATGTACACGTTCGTAAGTGCTTCCGTAAGTAATTTCGTGAATCTGGCCTCTGGTGGATAGCGCGTAGGACTCGTAATTCTGTGGCGCGGGTTTGATTCCCGCACTAGGCAGAAACAAATGGGCATAAAGTTTCTTTCACCCTGAATGGCCCTGTTACCTAGCAGTAAATAGGTACCTGGGAGTTAGTCAGCTGTCACGGGCTGCTTCCTGGTGTGTGTGGGGATAGTAGTTAATAAACAGTTGATTGACAGTTGAGAGGCGGGCCGAAAGAGCCAAGCTCAACCCCCGCCAACACAACTAGGTTAATACATGTGCTAATTTATTAATGTGTAAATAATGTCAAGTTTCCTGTATATATAAAACAAACAAATGTTGGGTCTTGTCTTCACTTTTACTCAAGGTGTCAAACAAAAGGTTTTTTCTTCCATGTTTCTGAAGGTTCTAACAATATGTTGTCTTGAGTTCATAAGAGGATGAAAGTAGTGAAAGTCATTTCATGATCATTTCTAATAAATTCCTAAGACAATTTAATATCAGTTTGCCATTTAGGAATCTTCATATCGTAAAAAAACTCTCATTAAAAATTCTCCAGGTAGTTGTGGTGAGTGTGTGTGTGTGTGTGTGTGTGTGTGTGTGTGTGTGTGTGTGTGTGTGTGTGTGTGTGTGTGTGTGTGTGTGTGTGTGTGTATAAGATTCTATGTAAAAATTGTTATAAGTTCTGTGTTGGCCAAACTGGTAAACTTCCTGACCAGAGAATATAGCAGCATATATATAGTATAAGAACAAATAGGAATCTAATACATTCTTTCCTCTCTTCAGAGATTGTAATCATTCAGTTGACTAATTCATGCAAAATTGTGGAGAGTAAATCACTTACTGAAAGAAATATTATTGATTCTTCATTTATATAAAGTAGTGAATTAGATAATATTAATGTAAGTAGAGGATTAGATAAATTAGATAACTTTATAATTGGTAAGATCTGTAACTCCTGTTAGCTGGCTGAGAGCTTTCCCTTCCCATAGCTCATGGTAAGCCTTACCCTACTAGTTTTACACACAGGAGGGTACAGGAGCAGACGACTGCTGACTCCTGTTAGCTGGCTGAGAGCTTTCCCTTCCCATAGCTCATGGTAAGCCTTACCCTACTAGTTTTACACACAGGTGGGTACAGGAGCAGACGACTGCTGACTCCTGTTAGCTGGCTGAGAGCTTTCCCTTCCCATAGCTCATGGTAAGCCTTACCCTACTAGTTTTACACACAGGAGGGTACAGGAGCAGACGACTGCTGACTCCTGTTAGCTGGCTGAGAGCTTTCCCTTCCCATAGCTCTTGGTAAGCCTTACCCTACTAGTTTTACACACAGGAGGGTACAGGAGCAGACGACTGCTGACTCCTGTTAGCTGGCTGAGAGCTTTCCCTTCCCATAGCTCATGGTAAGCCTTACCCTACTAGTTTTACACACAGGAGGGTACAGGAGCAGACGACTGCTGACTCCTGTTAGCTGGCTGAGAGCTTTCCCTTCCCATAGCTCATGGTAAGCCTTACCCTACTAGTTTTACACACAGGTGGGTACAGGAGCAGACGACTGCTGACTCCTGTTAGCTGGCTGAGAGCTTTCCCTTCCCATAGCTCATGGTAAGTCTTACCCTACTAGTTTTACACACAGGTGGGTACAGGAGCAGACGACTGCTGACTCCTGTTAGCTGGCTGAGAGCTTTCCCTTCCCATAGCTCATGGTAAGTCTTACCCTACTAGTTTTACACACAGGAGGGTGCAGGAGCAGACGACTGCTGACTCCTGTTAGCTGGCTGAGAGCTTTCCCTTCCCATAGCTCATGGTAAGTCATACCCTACTAGTTTTACACACAGGAGGGTGCAGGAGCAGACGACTGCTGACTCCTGTTAGCTGGCTGAGAGCTTTCCCTTCCCATAGCTCATGGTAAGCCTTACCCTACTAGTTTTACACACAGGTGGGTACAGGAGCAGACGACTGCTGACTCCTGTTAGCTGGCTGAGAGCTTTCCCTTCCCATAGCTCATGGTAAGCCTTACCCTACTAGTTTTACACACAGGAGGGTACAGGAGCAGACGACTGCTGACTCCTGTTAGCTGGCTGAGAGCTTTCCCTTCCCATAGCTCATGGTAAGCCTTACCCTACTAGTTTTACACACAGGTGGGTACAGGAGCAGACGACTGCTGACTCCTGTTAGCTGGCTGAGAGCTTTCCCTTCCCATAGCTCATGGTAAGTCTTACCCTACTAGTTTTACACACAGGTGGGTACAGGAGCAGACGACTGCTGACTCCTGTTAGCTGGCTGAGAGCTTTCCCTTCCTATAGCTCATGGTAAGTCTTACCCTACTAGTTTTACACACAGGAGGGTGCAGGAGCAGACGACTGCTGACTCCTGTTAGCTGGCTGAGAGCTTTCCCTTCCCATAGCTCATGGTAAGTCTTACCCTACTAGTTTTACACACAGGAGGGTACAGGAGCAGACGACTGCTGACTCCTGTTAGCTGGCTGAGAGCTTTCCCTTCCCATGGTAAGCCTTACCGCTAGTCCCACAGGACCAGCCGTCGCCAGTTACAGGTGAGGTAGTATTTGCTCACTGTCTGCACCATGGAGTATTGTGTGTGTGTGTGTGTGTGTAGCGTTTTTCTCCGTCATGGCGTAATGTCATGAAAGTAAACAGTGTTCCTCCGTGTTCCCTTGTTACAAGAGGAGTCAGTAGTTACGGCGGGTCCTTGTCATTGTACACCACCATTGGACCAAATCATCTGCGTTTAATATATCAAAATGTTTCTTGTTTCCAGTTTTTATTTATCAAGTGGAAAAAGAGATGGACCATGATAAGTTGTGAATGGTGTGTGTGTGTGTGTGTGTGTGTGTGTGTGTGTGTGTGTGTGTGTGTGCGCGTGCGTGTGTGTGTGTGTGTGTGTGTGTGTGCCTGCTTCCTTGTGTGCGTGGGCGTGTGTGTGTGTGTGCCTGCTTCCTTGTGTACTCACCTAGTTGTACTCACCTATTTGTGTTTGCGGGGGTTGAGCTCTGGCTCTTTGGTCCTGCCTCTCAACCGTCAATCAACTGGTGTACAGGTTCCTGAGCCTATTGGGCTCTATCATATCTACATTATAAACTGTGTATGGAGTCAGCCTCCACCACATCACTACCTAATGCATTCCACCTGTTAACTACTCCCACACTGAAAAAGTTCCTTCTAACGTCTCTGTGGCTCGCGTGGGTACTCAGTTTCCACCTGTGTCCCCTTGTTCGTGTCCCACCAGTGTTGAATAGTTTATCCTTGTTTACCCTGTCGATTCCCCTGAGGATTTTGTAGGTTGTGATCATGTCTCCCCTTTGTGTGTGCCTGCTTCCTTGTGTGCGTGCGCGCGTGTGTATGAGCTTGCGCGCCCCCCAGCAAGAGGGATACAGGTGTCCTGGTCGTGAGGTGTTCATGTGTCCTGGGAACTGTGTAGCGGGTCTCGTCCTCGCCAGCCTGACGCAGCACCAACACCACATACGGCACATTTCACCAGCCTTCACACTATGGTGCTTGACCTTTATGTCACTTGACGGAGAGCACTCTTTTGCCCCCACACAACCTTGCCAGCCTTCCCCCTTCTGTCAACACACAATCTCTCTCATACTTCACAATACTTGTATGACACTATACAATCTCTCTCATACTTCACAATACTTGTGTGACACTATACACCCTCTCTCATACTTCACAATACTTGTGTGACACTATACACCCTCTCTCATACTTCACAATACTTGTATGACACTATACAACCTTCCCAATACTTGTATGACACTATACACCCTCTCTCATACTTCCCAATACTTGTATGACACTATACACCCTCTCTCATACTTCACAATACTTGTATGACACTATACACCCTCTCTCATACTTCACAATACTTGTGTGACACTATACACCCTCTCTCATACTTCACAATACTTGTATGACACTATACACCCTCTCTCATACTTCACAATACTTGTATGACACTATACAAGCTCTCTCATACTTCACAATACTTGTGTGACACTATACAAGCTCTCTCATACTTCACAATACTTGTGTGACACTATACACCCTCTCTTATACTTCACAATACTTGTGTGACACTATACAAGCTCTCTCATACTTCACAATACTTGTATGACACTATACACCCTCTCTCATACTTCACAATACTTGTGTGACACTATACAAGCTCTCTCATACTTCACAATACTTGTATGACACTATACACCCTCTCTCATACTTCACAATACTTGTGTGACACTATACAACCCCTCTCATACTTCACAATACTATGCACGTGTTGAGAGAGCACCTTGCAACCCTCTCACTTGGTAACAGCTCCCCCCCCCCCACCCCCCACCCCAGGTGATGCAGGTGGCAGCTGTAGAGGTGTGTACAGATTATGAGATTATGAGGCACCTCATTATGGTTATGAGACAGTGCTGGGTGTCAGAGATTCGGGGCTTTAGTGTCCCCGCGGCCCGGTCCTCGACCAGGCCTCCACCCCCAGGAAGCAGCCCGTGACAGCTGACTAACACCCAGTTACCTATTTTACTGCTAGGTAACAGGGGCATAGGGTGAAAGAAACTCTTACCCATTGTTTCTCGCCGACGCCTGGGATGGAACCCGGGACCACAGGATCACGTGTCCAGCGTGCTGTCCGCTCGGCCGACCGGCTCCCCGACCAAAACTGACTTATTATTTGCCAGTGTATCGACTTAGGGATTGTCAGTGAGTAGGAACTTAGGAATTGTGATGAATATCATAATTTTGACTTATAAACTCTGGTTAAATTGACATCCTTATGTGTCAATTGGTTGTGTTATCTGCCGTATGTGTCATATCCCGTATGTGTCATCTCGCGTGTGTGTTATCTGCCGTGTGTGTCAACAAAGTCAGTGAACCACCACCTTCTTCCACCACTTCTACCTTCTAGATTCTATATAGATTCTATATCTTCCACTAGTCTCTCTCTCTCTCGCTCTCTGGTAGGCTCTGGTCCCAACCCGTCCTCTTAAATATCAACCCGTCCTCTTAAATATCAACCCGTCCTAATATCAACCCGTCCTCTTAAAAATAACGTCACTTTTGGCTCGTATGCGCGGCGCTATGGCCAAATTTGGACGTAATTTGAAATGAAATCGTCTCACAAAAGTGACTTACTGTTCCGTTTTCTGTTTGAGTCGTCCGGCATACTCGGGCCTCCATTTTCTGTTCAATTCCTACTAGTCTCCCCCTCGAACATCCCGTTTTCTATCCAAACTCCTCCCCGCCGCTCCCTAATTTCTTACTCTCTCTCCTCACTAAATAAATAAATAAATAAATAAACGTTTATTCAGGTAAGGTACTGCTTGTGCATTGCTCTCTGGGGGCACTGTGTCAAAGGCGTTCTGGTAATCCAAAAATATGCAGTCTACCCACCTCCTTGTGTAATGTTTGGTCGTCTGGTCTTAGAGTTGTTTTAATATTTTTAAGAATTGTTTTAATTGTTTTAATTAATCAACCCCCGCCCCCCACAACCACAGGGGGCGTCCTACACCACAACCACCGCCCCCCACAACCACAGGGGGCGTCCTACACCACACCACCGCCCCCCACAACCACAGGGGGCGTCCTACACCACAACCCCCGCCCCCCACAACCACAGGGGGCGTCCTACACCACAACCACCGCCCCCCACAACCACAGGGGGGCGTCCTACACCACAACCACCGCCCTCCACAACCACAGGGGGCGTCCTACACCACACCACCGCCCCTCACAACCACAGAGGGCGTCCTACACCACAACCACCGCCCTCCACAACCACAGGGGGCGTCCTACACCACAACCACCGCCCCCCACAACCACAGGGGGCGTCCTACACCACACCACCGCCCCCCACAACCACAGGGGGGCGTCCTACACCACAACCACCGCCCCCCACAACCACAGGGGGGCGTCCTACACCACACCACCGCCCCCCCACAACCACAGGGGGGCGTCCTACACCACACCACCGCCCCCCACAACCACAGGGGGGCGTCCTACACCACACCACCGCCCCCCACAACCACAGGGGGCGTCCTACACCACACCACCGCCCCCCACAACCACAGGGGGCGTCCTACACCACACCACCGCCCTCCACAACCACAGGGGGCGTCCTACACCACACCACCGCCCCTCACAACCACAGAGGGCGTCCTACACCACAACCACCGCCCTCCACAACCACAGGGGGCGTCCTACACCACACCACCGCCCCCCACAACCACAGGGGGGCGTCCTACACCACACCACCGCCCCCCACAACCACAGGGGGGCGTCCTACACCACACCACCGCCCCCAGCAACCACAGGGGGCGTCCTACACCACACCACCGCCCCCCACAACCACAGGGGGCCTCCTACACCACAACCACCGCCCTCCACAACCACAGGGGGGCGTCCTACCAGCCTGACCTTTGACCTGTCCTACTGACCTCTTACCTCGACCCCAATCGTTGCCACGTAAGACTAACAAAAAACACCTCGACTTTTATTCAAGTTATTCCACTACACCGACAGCGATCACCTGGGTGGCCGACCTCTATAATACAGTCTGGGTGCTCGCCCTAACTCACATTATATGTATATAATGTACCACCATTTGTTGGTCCCACTTCTGCTCCAAGCGTAGGGACCCACAGCCTCGGAGAAGAAAGTAAAGTGTATTCTGACAAGACCTTGTGGATTCTTACTGAACACCTTAATATTTTCTTCTCCTACCACCCCTATTTTATCATATATATATATATATATATATATATATATATATATATATATATATATATATATATATATATATATGTACGACATTATATATATATATAATATATATAATATATATAATTATATATAATATATATATATATATATATATATATATATAATATATATATATACATATATATATAATATATATATATATACATATATATATAATATATATATACATATATATTTATATATATATATATATGTTATATATATATATATATATATATATATATATATATATATATATATATATATATATATATATGTAATATATATATATATATATATATATATATATATATATATATATATATATATATATATATATATATATATATATATATATATATATATATATGAAGAAAGTATTCCTAGCAATTTGTAAAGTCTTTCAATACATTCTTGCAGTTGTTATAGTGAAGATTATATGATATAGCATTTAGACGGTGCATCCGGCAGCTGGTGGGCCCATCCGGCGGGCCCATCCGGTGCCAAGGGCCAACAATATACTTACAAACATATACATCTTTTCTCAATGTGTGGCGGCTTTGTTTACGTTTCTGGAACAGTTTATAACCATCTAAGCTTTCTGAACAAATGCTACTGAGCTTATAAACAGCTTCCTAGCGCTTCCCACCTCACAAACTGCTTAATATAAACAAAGCCGTCACAGATTAAGAAAAGCTATAGAGGTTGGTAAGTACTTGCGTAACTGCTTCAAGAATTCGGCTCCCGGTTTTTCCCACACACAAGAAAGACAAAGATATAAGTCACAACTTTGTATCATTATCCTCTACAGATAACGCAAATAAGCATTCAAATTACTTCTGTAGAATACATTAATAAAAGTTTTCGACAGAGCAGCAGAAAAAACTGAATATTTAACAGTGATAAATTCCAGGTACTTAATTAGGTCAAAAATGAGGATCTCAAACAAAATACAGAATTCAAAACAGAATCAAATCTACACATAACAGGAAAGTTACACGTGAAGACTCTGGGAATAATGCTGTCTGACGACCTAACGTTCAGGGAGCTGAACTAAGCTAATATAGCGTAAGCTAGGATAATATAGGATGGATTAGAACAATCAACTCCGGGGATCTCTTCACAATGCTCATACTACTGTAGCTGGTACTGTCCCGTCTTGAGTACTGGCCGCTCCATACTACTGTGTTGCAAAGACAGCCTAACCTAACCTAACCTAACCTAGTCTAACCTAACCTAGTCTAACCTAACCTAGTCTAACCTAACCTAGCCTAGCCTAACCTAGCCTAACCTAGCCTAACCTAACCTAGCCTAACCTAACCTAGCCTAACCTAGCCTAACCTAACCTAGTCTAACCTAACCTAGTCTAACCTAACCTAGTCTAACCTAGCCTAACCTAGCCTAACCTAACCTAACCTGACCTAACCTGACCTGACCTGACCTGACCTGACCTAACCTAGCCTAACCTAACCTAGCCTAACCTAACCTAACCTAGCCTAACCTGACCTAACCTGACCTGACCTGACCTGACCTGACCTGACCTAACCTAACCTAACCTGACCTAACCTAGCCTAACCTAGCCTAGCCTGACCTAACCTAACCTGACCTGACCTGACCTAACCTAACCTGACCTGACCTGACCTAACCTAACCTTCCTAGGCTTAATACATAATATCTGAAGCCTAATATAATACACATATATGCTATACTAAGGCCTAGGAATATTTAAATTTGTTTTTTAGCTTCATTTTGTCCCGACTATAGAGTGAATAGTACAAAATTGTATTATCTAATTGCTTAGAATATCAATATTTGTACTATGGCGCACTTAGTTACAAATACAGGAGAATGTGTGGTTATCTAAACAGGAGAATGGGTTGTATTCTTAGAGCTCTCACCTCTATTGAAGAACAGGGCAAGGTATTCCTAGGCGAGGCTTTATAGCCTAGTTACTGTGACATCTGTCGGTTGTATTACGGTGTAACTAACTTACAGTAAGCTACTGTGAGGTGCCGTGTGTGTGTGGCCATCACAGTACCTCAGGACCACCACCTCCACTTGTAGTGTCTACTGTAGCAATGTTTATACATGTATGACTTCAGCGGGTAGGCGGTACCATGTGTGAATTACAAACATCTACTGTTTCCCATGCTACATTGTGGCTTGTTGAGCTATAGGTTGTTCCTCCATTGTGTTACATCTAACCATTTAAAGGTTTGGATCAATGTATTTCAAAGTGTATTGTGAAGAAGTGGTGTCCAGGCTGGAGTACAGCAGTCCAGATGAGAGCGCAGCGGAGGTGTGTACAGATATTCACTTTCTTTTCTTTCAAGTCAAAGGTTCGTCCGATTATTAGCAAGGTTTGGGTGGCTTTTTTTACCGCAGCTTCCACTGGTTGGGCAACTTTCTGTGCTGGTGGAGCATTGCTCCTTCACACTGTCTTCATGCACAGCTTTCTTGTATCATCTGTCCTTGTTCTTCCACACCACAACAGTACATCACAACTTTGTACCACACCACAACAGTACATCACAACTTTGTACCACACCACCACAGTACATTACAACTTTGTACCACACCACCACAGTACATCACAACTTTGTACCACACCACAACAGTACATCACAACTTTGTACCACACCACAACAGTACATCACAACTTTGTACCACACCACCACAGTACATCACAACTTTGTACCACACCACAACAGTACATCACAACTTTGTACCACACCACAACAGTACATCACAACTTTGTACCACACCACAACAGTACATCACAACTTTGTACCACACCACAACAGTACATCACAACTTTGTACCACACCACAACAGTACATCACAACTTTGTACCACACCACCACAGTACATCACAACTTTGTACCACACCACAACAGTACATCACAACTTTGTACCACACCACAACAGTACATCACAACTTTGTACCACACCACCACAGTACATCACAACTTTGTACCACACCACCACAGTACATCACAACTTTGTACCACACCACCACAGTACATCACAACTTTGTACCACACCACCACAGTACACCACAACTTTGTACCACACCACAACAGTACATCACAACTTTGTACCACACCACCACAACAATCTACCACACCACCACAACAATCTACCACACCACCACAACAATCTACCACACCACCACAACAATCTACCACACCACCACAACAATCTACCACACCACCACAACAATCTACCACACCACCACAACAATCTACCACACCACCACAACAATCTACCACACCACCACAACAATCTACCACACTACCACAACAATCTACCACACCACCACAACAATCTACCACACCACCACAACAATCTACCACACCACCACAACAATCTACCACACTACCACAACAATCTACCACACCACCACAACAATCTACCACACCACCACAACAATCTACCACACCACCACAACAATCTACCACACCACCACAACAGTCTACCACACCACCACAACAATCTACCACACCACCACAACAATCTACCACACCACCACAACAATCTACCACACCACCACAACAATCTACCACACTACCACAACAATCTACCACACCACCACAACAATCTACCACACCACCACAACAATCTACCACACCACCACAACAATCTACCACACCACCACAACAGTCTACCACACACCACACCACAACCTTCCTGGTACGGTACCAACATCATGGCCAGAGTGAGGAGCGGGGATTTCAGTGCCCGGTATGAACCTGCACTTTCCCTCCCTCCCCCACACACAACGGTACTGAGTGCTACGCAGAAAACTTCTTGTGTTGGTGAATGGCTCCGGGTTCCCGCCTCACTCACAATGTGAGGTCGATGAGCAACCCGTCCTCTTAAAAATAACGTCACTTTTGGCTCGTATGGGCGGCGCTATGGCCAAATTTGAACGTAATTTGAAATTAAATTGACTCACAAAAGTGACGTACTGTTCCGTTTTCTGTTTGAGTCGTCCGGCTTACTCTAAGGTTAGAATAGATTACTTTCAATTCACGTTTTTCATAACATTTTGAAACTTTATGATAATTTCCTGCCCACCTAACCTATCAGAGGACCCTTAACTTACTGTTGTTGAAAAAAAAATCCCAAATTTATTTTCATTTTCAAATTATGTCCAAATTCGGCCATACGGACAAACGGCCAAAAGCGACGTTCTTTTTAAGAGGACAGGTTGGTCATCTCTGGTGGGTGGGCGGCATAATGATATTAACGCCATCTAGGTTGTGGCTACAAGATACAATTTCAATTCTCCAGTGGATGGGCGTTATCCTAGGGTCACCCAGTGTACTGTCTGTCTAGCTAATGATGTTTTTATGTTCACAGAGATGACATAAGGATGCGATGGCGTCGAGGAAGGCAGTTCACCGTGGGCAGTCCAAGAACTCTTGATTTGGTCCTGTGAGAAGACTAAGTGGCCGTCGTCGGTTACAGCAGTGTTGTATGAACCGACGGACCCGGGATTGGCCAGTATGAGTTACGAGACGACAGTGTTGCATCTGTTCTCCAACCTGTCCTCTTAAAAATAGCGTCGCTTTAGGCCGTTTGTGCGTATGGCCGAATATGGACGTAATTTGAAAATGAAAAATAAATGAAAATAAATTTGGGATTTTTTTTCAACAACAGTAAGTTAAGGGTCCTCTGATATGGTTAGGTGGGCAGGAAATTCTCATAAAGTTTCAAAACGTTAATTGAAAGTTGCCTCTTCTAAGCTTGCCGAGTAAGCCGGACGACTCAAAGAGAAAACGGAACAGTACGTCACTTTTGTGAGTCGATTTTATTTCAAATTACGTCCAAATTTGGCCATAGTGCCGCGCATACCAGCCAAAAGTGACGTTATTTTTAAGAGGACGGGTTGCTGTTGAGAAGTGCAGCTAGCGAGCTGCTAGAGACTTCTGCCAGGATGTTAGCTCCTCCTGTATGTGACTATTTGAGACCACTGTTAGTGTGTGGCTGAAACACTCTGCCAGTGTGTATGAGGAGAGTGAAGGTGGGGTGTTGACACGTCGTGGCCAGACTGTGTGTGTGGACGGGCCCATGTTGAGGAAGGTGAACTTGCTGGTTTGCCATTAGCAGTGTACCTGGAAAGTGGATTCATCTGGATTTGATGAACACTGTTGATGTTTGTGTCTTGAGTGAAAGAGACACTATTGTACATATGTGTAGTAATATTTTATCATAATAAAGTGGTAGTGAAGGTGTTAATATATTAGTAAAGTTGTAATTGTGTATTGTTTATCCCTCCCCATTATTATTTACACTACCACTTGCCACAGCCTACCACCGACTTGGGGTTGGATATAGAAGTTATAACAGCAAGAACCCGGTTACTGGCTCCAAGTGGCCGTAACACTTCATCTCTACCACACCACAACAACACAACTTTCTCTTCTACCACAACGTATCACAACAGTGGTGGTGGTTGTGGTGGGTGACGGTTGTGGTGGGTGACGGGGTGATGGTTGTGGTGGGTGATGGTTGTGGTGGGTGACGGGGTGATGGTTGTGGTGGGTGACGGGGTGACGGTTGTGGTGGGTGACGGGGTGACGGTTGTGGTGGGTGACGGGGTGACGGTTGTGGTGGGTGACGGAGTGATGGTTGTGGTGGGTGACGGAGTGACGGTTGTGGTGGGTGACGGGGTGACGGTTGTGGTGGGTGACGGAGTGATGGTTGTGGTGGGTGACGGGGTGATGGTTGTGGTGGGTGACGGGGTGATGGTTGTGGTGGGTGACGGGGTGACGGTTGTGGTGGGTGACGGTTGTGGTGGGTGACGGGGTGACGGTTGTGGTGGGTGACGGGGTGACGGTTGTGGTGGGTGACGGAGTGATGGTTGTGGTGGGTGACGGAGTGACGGTTGTGGTGGGTGACGGGGTGACGGTTGTGGTGGGTGACGGAGTGATGGTTGTGGTGGGTGACGGGGTGATGGTTGTGGTGGGTGACGGGGTGATGGTTGTGGTGGGTGACGGGGTGACGGTTGTGGTGGGTGACGGTTGTGGTGGGTGACGGGGTGACGGTTGTGGTGGGTGACGGGGTGACGGTTGTGGTGGGTGACGGAGTGATGGTTGTGGTGGGTGACGGAGTGACGGTTGTGGTGGGTGACGGGGTGACGGTTGTGGTGGGTGACGGAGTGATGGTTGTGGTGGGTGACGGAGTGACGGTTGTGGTGGGTGACGGGGTGACGGTTGTGGTGGGTGACGGGGTGACGGTTGTGGTGGGTGACGGGGTGACGGTTGTGGTGGGTGACGGAGTGATGGTTGTGGTGGGTGACGGAGTGATGGTTGTGGTGGGTGACGGGGTGACGGTTGTGGTGGGTGACGGGGTGACGGTTGTGGTGGGTGACGGGGTGACGGTTGTGGTGGGTGACGGAGTGATGGTTGTGGTGGGTGACGGGGTGACGGTTGTGGTGGGTGACGGGGTGACGGTTGTGGTGGGTGACGGGGTGACGGTTGTGGTGGGTGACGGAGTGATGGTTGTGGTGGGTGACGGAGTGACGGTTGTGGTGGGTGACGGGGTGACGGTTGTGGTGGGTGACGGGGTGACGGTTGTGGTGGGTGACGGGGTGACGGTTGTGGTGGGTGACGGAGTGATGGTTGTGGTGGGTGACGGAGTGATGGTTGTGGTGGGTGACGGGGTGACGGTTGTGGTGGGTGACGGAGTGATGGTTGTGGTGGGTAACGGAGTGATGGTTGTGGTGGGTGACGGGGTGACGGTTGTGGTGGGTGACGGGGTGACGGTTGTGGTGGGTGACGGGGTGACGGTTGTGGTGGGTGACGGAGTGATGGTTGTGGTGGGTAACGGAGTGATGGTTGTGGTGGGTGACGGGGTGACGGTTGTGGTGGGTGACGGAGTGATGGTTGTGGTGGGTGACGGGGTGACGGTTGTGGTGGGTGACGGGGTGATGGTGTGTGAAGAAAGGGGAGGTGAGCAGTAAGCAGGAAGGAAGAGGAGGCGGCGGCGGCGGTGCAGGACGTGAGTGATCAACCTCACAATGGTCCTCAATACATGCAGGATGCCTCACCACTCACCCTCACCACTCACAATGTTCCACCCACTCTTACAATACCCGAGGATGCCTCATCACTCACAATGTTCCACCACACAGTGTGCCAGGCCCTCCACCACACAGTGTACCAGGCCCTCCACCACACAGTGTACCAGGCCCTCCACCACACAGTGTACCAGGCCCTCCACCACACAGTGTACCAGGCCCTCCACCACACAGTGTGCCAGGCCCTCCACCACACAGTGTGCCAGGCCCTCCACCACACACTGTGCCAGGCCCTCCACCACACAGTGTACCAGGCCCTCCACCACACAGTGTACCAGGCCCTCCACCACACAGTGTACCAGGCCCTCCACCACACAGTGTACCAGGCCCTCCACCACACAGTGTACCAGGCCCTCCACCACACAGTGTACCAGGCCCTCCACCACACAGTGTGCCAGGCCCTCCACCATACAGTGTGCCAGGCCCTCCACCACACACTGTGCCGCCAACATGAACGTTCTCAGACAAGAACAACTTTTCACATTCACCGGAGAAATTTATCCGAAATTACCTTAATTGACAGTTTCATGAAGACCAGGTTGCTTAACTTTACCGACAATGGCAGCACTCTCCCCCACTCTCCCCCTGAGTCTCCAGCACTCTCTCCCTGAGTCCCCACCACTCTCCCCCTGAGTCCCCAGCACTCCCCCACTCTCTCCCTGAGTCCCAGCACTCTCCCCCTGAGTCCCCAGCACTCCCCCACTCTCTCCCTGAGTCCCAGCACTCTCCCCCTGAGTCCCCAGCACTCTCCCCCACTCTCTCCCCGAGTCCCAGCACTCCCCCACTCTCTCCCTGAGTCCCAGCACTCCCCCACTCTCTCCCTGAGTCCCCAGCACTCCCCCACTCTCTCCCTGAGTCCCAGCACTCTCCCCTGAGTCCCCAGCACTCCTCCACTCTCTCCCTGAGTCCCCAGCACTCTCTCCCTGAGTCCCCAGCACTCCCCCACTCTCCCCCTGAGTCCCCAGCACTCCCCCACTCTCCCCCTGAGTCCCCAGCACTCCCCCACTCTCTCCCTGAGTCCCCAGCACTCCCCCACTCTCTCCCTGAGTCCCCAGCACTCCTCCACTCTCTCCGAGTCCCCAGCACTCCCCCACTCTCTCCCTGAGTCCCCAGCACTCCCCCACTCTCCCCCTGAGTCCCCAGCACTCCCCCACTCTCTCCCTGAGTCCCAGCACTCCTCCACTCTCTCCCTGAGTCCCAGCACTCCCCCACTCTCTCCCTGAGTCCCCAGCACTCCCCCACTCTCTCCCTGAGTCCCCAGCACTCCCCCACTCTCTCCCTGAGTCTCAGCACTCCTCCACTCTCTCCCTGAGTCCCAGCACTCCCCCACTCTCTCCCTGAGTCCCCAGCACTCCCCCACTCTCTCCCTGAGTCCCCAGCACTCCCCCACTCTCTCCCTGAGTCCCCAGCACTCCCCCACTCTCTCCCTGAGTCCCCAGCACTCCCCCACTCTCTCCCTGAGTCCCCAGCACTCCCCCACTCTCTCCCTGAGTCCCCAGCACTCCCCCACTCTCTCCCTGAGTCCCCAGCACTCCTCCACTCTCTCCCTGAGTCCCCAGCACTCCCCCACTCTCTCCCTGAGTCCCCAGCACTCTCCCACTCTCTCCCTGAGTCCCAGCACTCCTCCACTCTCTCCCTGAGTCCCCAGCACTCCCCCACTCTCTCCCTGAGTCCCAGCACTCCTCCACTCTCTCCCTGAGTCCCCAGCACTCCCCCACTCTCTCCCTGAGTCCCCAGCACTCCTCCACTCTCTCCCTGAGTCCCCAGCACTCCTCCACTCTCTCCCTGAGTCCCCAGCACTCCCCCACTCTCTCCCTGAGTCCCAGCACTCCCCCACTCTCTCCCTGAGTCCCCAGCACTCCCCCACTCTCTCCCTGAGTCCCAGCACTCCTCCACTCTCTCCCTGAGTCCCCAGCACTCCCCCACTCTCTCCCTGAGTCCCCAGCACTCCTCCACTCTCTCCCTGAGTCCCCAGCACTCCTCCACTCTCTCCCTGAGTCCCCAGCACTCCCCCACTCTCTCCCTGAGTCCCAGCACTCCCCCACTCTCTCCCTGAGTCCCCACCACTCTCCCCCTAAGTCCCCAGCACTCCCCCACTCTCTCCCTGAGTCCCAGCACTCTCCCCCTGAGTCCACAGCACTCCCCCACTCTCTCCCCGAGTCCCAGCACTCTCCCCCTGAGTCCCCAGCACTCCCCCACTCTCTCCCTGAGTCCCCAGCACTCCCCCACTCTCCCCCTGAGTCCCCAGCACTCTCCCCCTGAGTTCCCAGCACTCTCCCCCACTCTCGGTCGCACGGTGTTAAATTTTCTGTACCTGGAATGTTCAATGTTTTTTTATCCCTGGGTGTTCAGTGCTCCGTACCCTGGGTGTTCAGTGCTCCGTACCCTGGGTGTTCAGTGCTCCGTACCCTGGGTGTTCAGTGCTCCGTACCCTGGGTGTTCAGTGCTCCGTACCCTGGGTGTTCAGTGCTCCGTACCCTGGGTGTTCAGTGCTCCGTACCCTGGGTGTTCAGTGCTCCGTACCCTGGGTGTTCAGTGCTCCGTACCCTGGGTGTTCAGTGCTCCGTACCCTGGGTGTTCAGTGCTCCGTACCCTGGGTGTTCAGTGCTCCGTACCCTGGGTGTTCAGTGCTCTGTACCCTGGGTGTTCAGTGCTCCGTACCCTGGGTGTTCAGTGCTCCGTACCCTGGGTGTTCAGTGCTCCGTACCCTGGGTGTTCAGTGCTCCGTACCCTGGGTGTTCAGTGCTCCGTACCCTGGGTGTTCAGTGCTCCGTACCCTGGGTGTTCAGTCCTCCGTACCCTGGGTGTTCAGTGCTCCGTACCCTGGGTGTTCAGTGCTCCGTACCCTGGGTGTTCAGTGCTCCGTACCCTGGGTGTTCAGTGCTCCGTACCCTGGGTGTTCAGTGCTCCGTACCCTGGGTGTTCAGTGCTCCGTACCCTGGGTGTTCAGTGCTCCGTACCCTGGGTGTTCAGTGCTCCGTACCCTGGGTGTTCAGTGCTCCGTACCCTGGGTGTTCAGTGCTCCGTACCCTGGGTGTTCAGTGCTCCGTACCCTGGGTGTTCAGTGCTCCGTACCCTGGGTGTTCAGTGCTCCGTACCCTGGGTGTTCAGTGCTCCGTACCCTGGGTGTTCAGTGCTCCGTACCCTGGGTGTTCAGTGCTCCGTACCCTGGGTGTTCAGTGCTCCGTACCCTGGGTGTTCAGTGCTCCGTACCCTGGGTGTTCAGTGCTCCGTACCCTGGGTGTTCAGTGCTCCGTACCCTGGGTGTTCAGTGCTCCGTACCCTGGGTGTTCAGTCCTCCGTACCCTGGGTGTTCAGTGCTCCGTACCCTGGGTGTTCAGTCCTCCGTACCCTGGGTGTTCAGTGCTCCGTACCCTGGGTGTTCAGTCCTCCGTACCCTGGGTGTTCAGTGCTCCGTACCCTGGGTGTTCAGTGCTCCGTACCCTGGGTGTTCAGTGCTCCGTACCCTGGGTGTTCAGTGCTCCGTACCCTGGGTGTTCAGTGCTCCGTACCCTGGGTGTTCAGTGCTCCGTACCCTGGGTGTTCAGTGCTCCGTACCCTGGGTGTTCAGTGCTCCGTACCCTGGGTGTTCAGTGCTCCGTACCCTGGGTGTTCAGTGCTCCGTACCCTGGGTGTTCAGTCCTCCGTACCCTGGGTGTTCAGTGCTCCGTACCCTGGGTGTTCAGTGCTCCGTACCCTGGGTGTTCAGTGCTCTGTACCCTGGGTGTTCAGTCCTCCGTACCCTGGGTGTTCAGTCCTCTGTACCCTGGGTGTTCAGTGCTCTGTACCCTGGGTGTTCAGTGCTCCGTACCCTGGGTGTTCAGTGCTCCGTACCCTGGGTGTTCAGTCCTCCGTACCCTGGGTGTTCAGTCCTCTTTACCCTGGGTGTTCAGTGCTCCGTACCCTGGGTGTTCAGTCCTCCGTACCCTGGGTGTTCAGTCCTCCGTACCCTGGGTGTTCAGTGCTCCGTACCCTGGGTGTTCAGTGCTCCGTACCCTGGGTGTTCAGTGCTCCGTACCCTGGGTGTTCAGTGCTCCGTACCCTGGGTGTTCAGTCCTCCGAACCCTGGGTGTTCAGTGCTCCGTACCCTGGGTGTTCAGTGCTCCGTACCCTGGGTGTTCAGTGCTCCGTACCCTGGGTGTTCAGTGCTCCGTACCCTGGGTGTTCAGTCCTCCGAACCCTGGGTGTTCAGTGCTCCGTACCCTGGGTGTTCAATAATTAAACAATAATGAACTCATACATAATGAAATGGATACTTTATCATATCACAAGAAAAACAATTGATAAAAATACAGGAAAACTTGGCTTATTAGGCAAATCGGACCTTGCATAGTAGGCCGGGAAGTGCGTTCTGGCTACTAGGTACGACATATATGACTGACACTGAGTTGTGAGAGCAGAGGTGCCAGATGTGAGCTTTATATCACAAATATTCAACCCGTCCTCGACTCAAGTCCATTACATCCAGCGGTCGACCCCACAGACGCATTCATAAATTTTAACATGCTGTTCATTCAAAACGGGAATTTTCTCAAGTATAAATTAATATTATAATATATTAACATATTGAGTATATATAGGCATAGGTTAGGTTAGGTGTTTAGGTTCTGTTGGCGATTATTTGTATTTGTAGTACGTGGGTGAAGCATTTATAGCGTTGTGATTCGAACAAAATTCGTCAGTGAAGCACTTGTTCCGGATATGTTCGAACGTCAGCAGTTGTGAGTCGTGTGTAAACCGCTTTTCATTCATAAACAGGGGGTTTGGCGGGTGCATGGAATCACTTTTGGATCTTTGTTTGGAGGACGGGCTGCAAATATTACATCACACAAAGGCTCGAAGCCTCATCATTGTCTTTGGTGAATGTGGCCGTGGTTCTATACCCTGGTCCACTCACCTACTTGTGCTTGCTGGGGGTTGAGCTCTGGCTCTTGGCTCTCAACTGGTGTATAGATTCCTGAGCCTATTGGGTTCTATCAAATCTACATTTGAAAATGTGTATGGAATTTGCCTCTACCACATCACAGCCTAATGCATTCCATTTATGACCTACTTTACTCTACAGGCCTCTACAGTCATGTTGCATGGCTCTACAGGCCTGTACAGCCATGTTTCATGGCTCTACAGGCCTCTACAGCCATGTTTCATGGCTCTACAGGCCTCTACAGCCATGTTTCATGGCTCTACAGGCCTCTACAGTCATGTTTCATGGCTCTACAGGCCTCTACAGCCATGTTTCATGACTCTACAGGCCTCTACAGTCATGTTGCATGGCTCTATAGGCCTCCACAGCCATGTTTCATGGCTCTACATGCCTCTACAGCCATGTCTATGGGTCTACAGGCCTCTACAGTCATGTTTCATGGCTATACAGGCCTCCACAGCCATGTTTCATGGCTCTACAGGCCTCTACAGTCATGTTGCATGGCTCTATAGGCCTCCACAGCCATGTTTCATGGCTCTACATGCCTCTACAGCCATGTCTATGGGTCTACAGGCCTCTACAGTCATGTTTCATGGCTCTACAGGCCTCTACAGCCATGTTTCATGGCTCTACAGGCCTCTACAGTCATGTTGCATGGCTCTATAGGCCTCCACAACCATGTTTCATGGCTCTACATGCCTCTACAGCCATGTCTATGGGTCTACAGGCCTCTACAGTCATGTTTCATGGCTCTACAGGCCTCTACAGCCATGTTTCATGGCTCTACAGGCCTCTACAGTCATGTTGCATGGCTCTATAGGCCTCCACAGCCATGTTTCATGGCTCTACATGCCTCTACAGCCATGTCTATGGGTCTACAGGCCTCTACAGTCATGTTTCATGGCTCTACAGGCCTCTACAGCCATGTTTCATGGCTCTACAGGCCTCTACAGTCATGTTGCATGGCTCTATAGGCCTCCACAGCCATGTTTCATGGCTCTACATGCCTCTACAGCCATGTCTATGGGTCTACAGGCCTCTACAGTCATGTTTCATGGCTCTACAGGCCTCTGCAGCCATGTTGCATGGGTGTAGAGGCCTGAGGCTTGTGTGTTGTGACAACATTGTTCACTCTCACTCTTGGCTCACCGCACTCTCACTCTTGGCTCACCGCACTCTCACTCTTGCTTTACCTGACTCTCAGACACAGCTGCTCTGACCCCAGCCACAGCTGCCCTGACCCCAGCCACAGCTGCCCTGACCCCAGCCACAGCTGCCCTGACCCCAGCCACAGCTGCCCTGACCCCAGCCACAGCTGCCCTGACCCCAGCCACAGCTGCCCTGACCCCAGCCACAGCTGCCCTGACCCCAGCCACAGCTGCCCTGACCCCAGCCACAGCTGCCCTGACCCCAGCCACAGCTGCTCTGACCCCAGCCACAGCTGCCCTGACCCCTGACCCCCGACCCCCAGCCACAGCTGCCCTGACCCCTGACCCCCGACCCCCAGCCACAGCTGCCCTGACCCCCCAGCCACAGCTGCCCTGACCCCCCAGCCACAGATGGGGTCAGGGGTCAGGGCTGTCCTGACCCCAGCCCCCAGCCACAGCTGCCGACCCTAGCTACAGCTGCTCTGACCCCTGACCCCAGCCACAGCTGCCCTGACCCCTGACCCCAGCCACAGCTGCCCTGACCCCTGACCCCAGCCACAGCTGCCCTGACCCCTAACCCCAGCCACAGCTGCTCTGACCCAGCCACAGCTACCCTGACCCCTGACCCCAGCGACAGCTGCCCTGAACCCTGACTCCAGCCACAGCTGCCCTGACCCCTAACCCCAGCCACAGCTGCCCTGACCCCCAGCTGACGTGGGGTCAGGTCACATGCCAAGCCTCTCCTCAAGGCTGGAGAAGGAGAGGCAGTATAATGTACTCACTGGAGGTGTGGACGGCGTCCGAGAGAATATAAATGAACCAGAGAGAGAGGAATTTGTCAGCTTGGACCGTCTTGAGAAGGGCATTATCCACCCTGGCGGTGTCGGGCACTAGCAGGCGGCCCTCCACCGTCGCAGGGGTGAAGCTGGCAGCACCCTGGCAAGTGTTGACGGCACCTGTCAACACTAGAACCAACACAATCGCGGTCAAACGGACACGCGACACAATCATTGTGATTTTCTCCTCGCGGACCCGCGCCAGACTGAAGCTATAGTCCGGGCTCCGCTCTCTTATATAGCCTGACCCGACGACGGCAATTCTCCCACAAGGACACCCTTACCTCCGTTACTAGCTCCCCTCTACCTCCGTTACTAGCTCCCCTCTACCTCCGTTACTAGCTCCCCTCTACCTCCGTTACTAGCTCCCCTCTACCTCCGTTACTAGCTCCCCTCTACCACCGTTACTAGCTCCCCTCTACCTCCGTTACTAGCTCCCCTCTACCTCCGTTACTAGCTCCCCTCTACCTCCGTTACTAGCTCCCCTCTACCTCCGTTACTAGCTCCCCTCTACCACCGTTACTAGCTCCCCTCTACCACCGTTACTAGCTCCCCTCTACCTCCGTTACTAGCTCCCCTCTACCTCCGTTACTAGCTCCCCTCTACCTCCGTTACTAGCTCCCCTCTTCCTCCGTTACTAGCTCCCCTCTACCACCGTTACTAGCTCCCCTCTACCACCGTTACTAGCTCCCCTCTACCTCCGTTACTAGCTCCCCTCTACCACCGTTACTAGCTCTCCTCTATCACCGTTACTAGCTCCCCTCTACCTCCGTTACTAGCTCCCCTCTACCACCGTTACTAGCTCCCCTCTACCACCGTTACTAGCTCCCCTCTACCACCGTTACTAGCTCCCCTCTACCACCGTTACTAGCTCCCCTCTACCTCCGTTACTAGCTCCCCTCTACCTCCGTTACTAGCTCCCCTCTACCACCGTTACTAGCTCCCCTCTATCACCGTTACTAGCTCCCCTCTACCACCGTTACTAGCACCCCTCTACCACCGTTACTAGCTCCCCTCTACCACCGTTACTAGCTCCCCTCTACCACCGTTACTAGCACCCCTCTACCACCGTTACTAGCTCCCCTCTATCACCGTTACTAGCACCCCTCTATCACCGTTACTAGCACCCCTCTATCACCGTTACTAACACCCCTCTATCACCGTTACTAGCTCCCCTCTATCACCGTTACTAGCTCCCCTCTATCACCGTTACTAGCTCCCCTCTATCACCGTTACTAGCTCCCCTCTACCACTGTTACTAGCTCCCCTCTATCACCGTTACTAGCTCCCCTCTACCACCGTTACTAGCACCCCTCTATCACCGTTACTAGCTCCCCTCTATCACCGTTACTAGCACCCCTCTATCACAGTTACTAGCTCCCCTCTATCACCGTTACTAGCTCCCCTCTACCACCGTTACTAGCTCCCCTCTATCACCGTTACTAGCTCCCCTCTACCACCGTTACTAGCACCCCTCTATCACCGTTACTAGCACCCCTCTATCACCGTTACTAGCTCCCCTCTATCACCGTTACTAGCACCCCTCTATCACCGTTACTAGCACCCCTCTACCACCATTACTAACACCCCTCTATCACCGTTACTAACACCCCTCTATCACCATTACTAACACCCCTCTACCACCGTTACTAGCACCCCTCTACCTCCGTTACTAGCTCCCCTCTATCACCGTTACTAGCTCCCCTCTATCACCGTTGCTAGCACCCCTCTATCACCGTTACTAGCTCCCCTCTATCACCGTTACTAGCACCCCTCTATCACCGTTACTAGCACCCCTCTATCACCGTTACTAACACCCCTCTATCACCATTACTAACACCCCTCTATCACCGTTACTAACACCCCTCTATCACCATTACTAACACCCCTCTATCACCGTTACTAGCACCCCTCTATCACAGTTACTAGCACCCCTCTATCACCGTTACTAGCTCCCCTCTAACACCGTTACTAGCACCCCTCTATCACCGTTACTAGCACCCCTCTATCACCGTTACTAGCTCCCCTCTATCACCGTTACTAGCACCCCTCTATCACCGTTACTAGCTCCCCTCTATCACCGTTACTAGCACCCCTCTATCACCGTTACTAGCTCCCCTCTATCACCGTTACTAGCTCCCCTCTATCACCGTTACTAGCTCCCCTCTATCACCGTTACTAGCTCCCCTCTATCACCGTTACTAGCTCCCCTCTATCACCGTTACTAGCACCCCTCTATCACCGTTACTGTAGTGTAGCTTTAGCAGCACTACAGATACAATGCTGTAGGCTTAGCAGCAATATAGATACAGTAGTGTAGGTTTAGCAACACTACAGATACAGTAGTGTAGGTTTAGCAACACTACAGATACAGTACTGTAGGTTTAGCAACACTACAGATACAGTACTGTAGGTTTAGCAACACTACAGATACAGTACTGTAGGTTTAGCAACAGTACAGATACAGTAGTGTAGGTTTAGCAACACTACAGATACAGTACTGTAGGTTTAGCAACAGTACAGATACAGTAGTGTAGGTTTAGCAACACTACAGATACAGTACTGTAGGTTTAGCAACAGTACAGATACAGTAGTGTAGGTTTAGCAACACTACAGATACAGTACTGTAGGTTTAGCAACAGTACAGATACAGTAGTGTAGGTTTAGCAACACTACAGATACAGTACTGTAGGTTTAGCAACAGTACAGATACAGTAGTGTAGGTTTAGCAACACTACAGATACAGTACTGTAGGTTTAGCAACAGTACAGATACAGTAGTGTAGGTTTAGCAACACTACAGATACAGTACTGTAGGTTTAGCAACAGTACAGATACAGTAGTGTAGGTTTAGCAACACTACAGATACAGTACTGTAGGTTTAACAACAGTACAGATACTGTATTTATTATTCTCTGCAGCAGTAATTCACAAATTGACTTATTTAAGATGATGAAATGGGAGTATATATTTTTTTACATGATGATTTATGTATTTTTTCTTAAGTTCATTTTTTAAACTGGTTGAGAGAAGTACAGCATTTAATTTAATTTGAGAGTTCAATACACAATTTAAGAACTTTTGTTTGCATGGCATTTCTGCTTTGGTTGAGTGACACTTTTGGTATATCAAATACATATATGTTTCGTGTGTGGTGTCCATGGGTTCTGCTACATCTCTCTAAGAAGTGGTTGAGGTCAATTGACAGCGGAAAAGATTGAGGCATTCTATGCATAAAATAATGAACAGATATATAAAAGATTTAGACAGGCTTTATAAGTCCTCTGCAATGAGAAATCAATCTTTATGTTGATTTCTCATTGGTGGTAAGGTGGGATGTTATATAAATTAAATACATTTCAGCATATACCATTCCCAATGTACTTTCTTGTATATATATAAATAAATAAAATAAATATAGCAAAGTCCAACATTACCGACTAAGATAGAAAATGAACACGACTACAGGACCACAACCGAGCGGATTGGTCCAGATGATAACAATACCAACATCCGGCCAGGTGCAGCCCAGCCCAGACCAGCAATGTGGCAGCACACATTGTGGTGAGACTCCTGCTTCACCCTTGATGATGACCGGACGTCTCCACACTTCCCTCACCTGGGAGCCCACGGATCACCTCCTGTTTCACGATTTTGGATTTGATGCTGCCGTTTGGCACCCCTATTTAACGGTCCGGATTGTTACGACGCGGTCCGTCTAATTACCACAAGCTAACACAAGCTACACAAGCTTCAGAAAGCTTCCTGGCAATACGTTAGTAATGAATAAGTATGATATATTTACTCATTATAATGTTGGTGCTTACGACGCCTTGCTCACGGCTACAAGGGGGCTGGTGGCTTAGTAATTACCTAAGTGTAATTACCTAAGTGTAGTTACAGGATGAGACTACTTGTTCCTAACTTGTTCCAACCGTTTACCACTCTGTTTGCGAAAGGGAATTTTCTTATATTTCTTCGGCATCTGTGTTTTGCTAGTTTAAATCTATGACCTCTTGTTCTTAAAGTTCCGGGTCTCAGGAAATCTTCCCTATTGATTTTATCAATGCCTGTTACTATTTTGTTTGTAGTGATCATATCACCTCTCTTTCTTCTGTCTTCTAGTTTTGGCATATTTAATGCCTCTAACCTCTAATGCCTGTCCCTTCATTGGACAGCGCTCGCGGTTCATGGTCCAACGGGTCCGGGTTCGATCTACGGCGCTGGTGGAAACAAACGAGCAGAATTTATTTCACCCTGATTCCCCTGTTACCTAGCAGTAAATAGGTACCTGGGAGTTAGATAGCTGCTATGGGCTGCTTCCTGGGGGGGAGGGGGAGGATGTGTAAAAACAAAACAAAAATCAGTTGATGGATTAACAGTTGAGAGACAGGCCGAAAGAGCCATAGCTCATCCCCCGCAAGCATAACTAGGTAGGTGAATACATATCACCTTGGGTCACAGGATAGTTGATACATTTTGAACGTTTTGTGTCTGGTTCTCCTGGTGGGTTGCCGATGTCCGGAGCCGGCTTGGCTGAGAGGTGCTAGGAATTGGTGGGTCTTGGTGGGGTCCTGGTGTGCCCTCAGACATGGTGGGTGGCTGGCTTCTGCTCTGCCGGAGGGTGCTGGATGACTTCTATTTTAGTGTTCTATCATCTATTTGAGTCATGTTAGTTTCCGCTGATAAGCGACATTCATTTCGCTATTAGGTTTTGCTATTAACCTTTCACGGGTACACTGGGGTGCATTCGATCCCATGAGCGTCGTTGCCCTTAAATAATGATGATCAGCAGTCATCAGTACTTACTGATGTACAGTACATCAGTACGGTACTTACATAAGAGTGTCTCCGAGAGAGTGAGGTATTTCAGTGCATTTCACTAAGTGGAGGATTCTTGGCCAAGCACCTTCTCACCTGCCGACACTGCAACACCTGCAGCCGTTCTCTTTGGCAGCACCTAGCAGGTCTCTGTATGCCATTCAACTTTGAATACCTGTTAAATGACGCTCTGGTGATCTTCCTCAGAGAGAGCCATCATCTTGAAGTAATATATGCAGGATTTCTTTCATGAAAGGCAATGGGTTGGGAATTAATGCTAGCCCTACAGTAGCTCATAAACTCTTGGCACTAATCTTCTAGTATGCCTTACTCTGATCTCTTCTTTACATTTGTTATATTCACCCACACCTGTGTACCATCACATGAGGCACTTTACAACAAAATGGTAACTTTTTGAGATGCTGTGGGTAATGGGATACAAAGTTTTGTAGGAACTTTTTTGAGGAGGCTTACATAATATGCTCTCAGGGATCATATCCACCAAGTCAAGTATATCAGAATAATATAGGAAAAAATGTTGAGCATTTAAAAAACAGTAAGGTCAACCATTACAGTAATTAACAATATGTTTTATTTTAGAATCTATTTATTTTAATGTGTTATTTTAATCGGATTATGTCATTATAAGATAGCTTAGCTATGAAAGCATTTGCATTATATAAAATAATGTATGTGGTTTAAAAATTTCAGATATACAGCAGGAATTATCAGTATAAAAAAATGACCAAACTACGGAAGCGAATATCGGGTGCAGATTTTATAAAGTGTGGGAGCAGGGTGACGCCTGATGGTGGAAGAACTGCTATACCCCAGGACAATGTTAATTGGAGAGCTGCAGTACCCCAAGACAGTGACGGTGGAATAACTGCTATATCCCAGGACAATGTTGACTGGAGAGCTGCAGTACCCCAAGACAGTGACGGTGGAAGAACTGCTATATCCCAGGACAATGTTGACTGGAGAGCTGCAGTACCCCAAGACAGTGACGGTGGAAGAACTGCTATATCCCAGGACAATGTTGACCGGAGAGCTGCAGTACCCCAAGACAGTGACGGTGGAAGAACTGCTATATCCCAGGACAATGTTGACCGGAGAGCTGCAGTACCCCAAGACAGTGACGGTGGAAGAACTGCTATATCCCAGGACAATGTTGACTGGAGAGCTGCAGTACCCCAAGACAGTGACGGTGGAAGAACTGCTATATCCCAGGACAATGTTGATTATCACCATAGAGAGAAAGATCCCAGGAAAGTAAACCAAAATGGACAGCATCATAAAGGAAAAATATTGTGGGTTATTATTTTAGGTATGTAATCTTTTGTTGTGAATGCAAAAAGATGCCTTTGTAGTGTCAAAATTCAGCGGTTCTGTGGGGAGCCTTTTCGGCTTCCTGGAGCTATTGGGCTAATGTGTGATATAGTAATGCCCTGGTCTAATATATGGACACACAGAAATCACAATAGCGTGATGCATCAAATGAACAAATCCACAAGGGCTATAATCGACAGTGGAGTGTGATGTTTGCTTGTTTCCTTGGAATTGGAGGGAGTTCTGCCTCTCTGTTCAGTTTTTCTTTGTAATTTTTGTACCATGTGGGGTTTGTTTTATGATGCCTACCTTTCTGGGTGCCTAACCCCTGGTTGATGGCATATAAGGGAAAAAAACCCAATATATCGCACACATTAGCCCGATAGCTCCAGGGAACCTCCAGAGCTCACCCAGAAAATGGGGTTTCGTTACATTCAAAGTGGGTTCTTTAAGCGTTAGTAGTTTCTTGCAATGTTTCTATTCTCTTGTTTTTCTTATCATATATAGATTTAAAATTGTATTTAGTTTGATTTTTTTTTTTCACTTTATCTAATCCATTTCAATTAAAGAATTGTACAGTATTTACAACTTATATTAAAGAATTTCTTTCCAACGTATCTGGCTAATTTATTTTCAGTTTGTCTTAATTATAGTGTTCCTTAATTTTGAGCTGCATTTTTTGTATGACCTTCAGTAGTCTGGGAGCTAAGTGTTGGTCCAGCCTTAAGGAGATGCCACAGGCTTCTGAGACTCACCCTTGCTTATCTGGAACTAGGACCAGAGTCTGGCACTTTCTCTGAGGCAAGTAGAGATCAGAGATCAACCCAAACACAAGAAAAGGAAAAACAGTAAATATAAGTGCAACAAAACAAGCAAATGCTTGAAGAAATTAGGACCAATAAGGTAATGAGACAAGGCAGCAGGATCCAGGTGGGCCTGGATCCTGCGGCCTTGGGGTTCAGTAGTGAAGGCTCTTGAGTGAAGTTATTGAAGGGTCTGGGTCCCGGCGCCTCGGTGATGGGGGTGAGTTAGGGATAGAAATGTTTACCTGTGACAAACTATTGTTAACATTGTTTCCATATTTTATATTTCTTTCTTTAAACAAGTGGATTGCTTTCTTTTTATGTGACTTTCTGGTAGGTTTTCCTCAGTTCTGAGCAAATCTCTGATTGCCAAAGCTCCCATCACCTTGTAGAGAGAGCTAGATTCTGGTCCTGGCTCTTCATAAGTATGTGTGTGTCCAGAGACCTGGCATGATCCTTTAGCTTAGCGGTACCAATGTGTAAGCACTGAAGAGCTACTGAGGGCCTACCAGAGAAAGGTTTTCATTACATTCAACATTTTATTTTTGTACATTATTGCTAACACAAATGATTTCTTTTAGGTATCTCGATCACCAGTTTACTGTGCATTTGGTCGAGTGTGGAAGATGCTAGTCGTCCCATCTGGATGCCAGACACCACCAGAGGAGCTGATCTGGTAACGGTTCACACGAACTTCACTCCCCTAAACCCTTCAGCATTTATAACCTTTCTTGACTCAGAAGTAAGAAACTTTATTTTCTATGCATAAAATACAAAAACTGAAAACTGAATGTAAATAATGTTCAGTAGTTTTAATTACATTTAAGAGAACAATAATTTTGACAAAATGTAATCAGGCTCACACCCAACTCTCTTTTGTAAATTGTATTATCTCATATGTCACACTGATGTGGCTACACAGTGTGGTATGTTGCACATATATGGCTACACAGTGTAGTATGTTGCACATATATGGCTATACACTGCGGTATGTTGCACTGGTGTGGCTACACAGTGTGGTATGTTGCACTGGTGTGGCTACACACTGTGGTATGTTGCACTGATGTGGCTACACACTGTGGTATGTTGCACATATATGGCTACACAGTGTAGTATGTTGCACATATATGGCTATACACTGCGGTATGTTGCACTGGTGTGGCTACACAGTGTGGTATGTTGCACTGGTGTGGCTACACAGTGTGGTATGTTGCACTGGTGTGGCTACACAGTGTGGTATGTTGCACTGATGTGGCTACACAGTGTGGTATGTTGCACTGATGTGGCTACACAGTGTGGTATGTTGCACTGGTGTGGCTACACAGTGTGGTATGTTGCACTGGTGTGGCTACACAGTGTGGTATGTTGCACTGGTGTGGCTACACAGTGTGGTATGTTGCACTGATGTGGCTACACAGTGTGGTATGTTGCACTGGTGTGGCTACACAGTGTGGTATGTTGCACTGGTGTGGCTACACAGTGTGGTATGTTGCACTGGTGTGGCTACACAGTGTGGTATGTTGCACTGGTGTGGCTATACACTGTGGTATGTTGCACTGATGTGGCTACACAGTGTGGTATGTTGCACTGGTGTGGCTACACAGTGTGGTATGTTGCACTGGTGTGGCTATACACTGTGGTATGTTGCACTGATGTGGCTACACAGTGTGGTATGTTGCACTGGTGTGGCTACACAGTGTGGTATGTTGCACTGGTGTGGCTACACAGTGTGGTATGTTGCACTGATGTGGCTACACAGTGTGGTATGTTGCACTGGTGTGGCTACACAGTGTGGTATGTTGCACTGGTGTGGCTACACAGTGTGGTATGTTGCACTGGTGTGACTACACACTGTGGTATGTTGCACATATATGGCTACACAGTGTGGTATGTTGTGCACATATGGCTACACAGTGTAGTATGTTGCACGTATATGCTAAACTGTCTGGTATGTTGCACTGATCATTACAAACACAGCATTTCTTTTGTATCATTATACCTCTAAATTATTCCTTCAGGCATTAAGTTCGATGATGTACTTTGTCAGGAGTCAAGGAGGAGTTTGCATGGTGTGCTGTCGTGGAAAGTGGCATCAGTGTCATGGTCATGGATACCGTGTAAGGCCTTTGCTGTCCTGCTGCCAGAGAAGGCTAGCGCAAAGGTGCCAGGCCATGTTTGGAGACTCCTGCCAGATATCACACCAAACAAGTTTATGTTCAGGTTTGTTAAAGGATCGCACCATTATGGTTTATTCCCTTTAACTCACCCTATTATGTCCACATTTAATTTTGTCATTATTATGTTTCAGGCTTGGCCCGGGACAACCTCGACGGTTGCTAGCAACACGGAGCCCCGAAGGACCCGCCAGAAAGAGGCGTTTCATTATATTCAATGCTGGGTTTTTGTTTTTATCTCGGGGCAAGGGGGGTTGCGAGAGGTTTGATGGGTTGAACAAAATTCCTTGTGCAACACACACAGAGATCACACTAACGTGATGCATCAAATGAACAAATCCACAAGGGCCGTGACGAGGATTCGAACCTGCGTCTGGGAGCATCCCAGACACTGTCGTAGGACACTTAACCCTGTCGTAGCTCAGTCGATTAAGGCAGTGTCTGGGATACTCTCGGACGCAGGTTCGAATCCTCGTCACGGCCCTTGTGGATTTGTTCCTTGTGCAAGTATCAGTTTCACCCACTTAGTTTGCCCAAGTGAGTTTGTACTGTATATATTTTGTGTTATATTGATAGAAATATATGTTAAAATGATTACCTGATTAATGTAATTTTGTTTCAGTTACAGATATGTTCCTCCCCCACCATCAGGGCATGTGGAAGAATTTCTTTTTCAGCTGCTCTCCCTCTTCCATCCACAACCCTTCCTGCTCTCCAGGTACACTTTATGTGGGTATTGTTCCTGTGTTGGCAGCTGGTGTACCTTGTGTAGGCATGTCATAACTTGTGTAGGCATCTGTCATAAGTTATGTAGGCATGTCATAACTTGTGTAGGCATCTGTCATAAGTTATGTAGGCATGTCATAACTTGTGTAGGCATCTGTCATAACTTGTGTAGGCATCTGTCATAACTTGTGTAGGCATCTGTCATAACTTGTGTAGGCATCTGTCATAAGTTATGTAGGCATGTCATAACTTGTGTAGGCATCTGTCATAACTTGTGTAGGCATGTCATAACTTGTGTAGGCATCTGTCATAACTTGTGTAGGCATCTGTCATAACTTGTGTAGGCATGTCATAACTTGTGTAGGCATCTGTCATAAGTTATGTAGGCATGTCATAACTTGTGTAGGCATCTGTCATAAGTTATGTAGGCATGTCATAACTTGTGTAGGCATCTGTCATAAGTTATGTAGGCATGTCATAACTTGTGTAGGCATCTGTCATAAGTTATGTAGGCATGTCATAACTTGTGTAGGCATCTGTCATAAGTTATGTAGGCATGTCATAACTTGTGTAGGCATCTGTCATAAGTTATGTAGGCATGTCATAACTTGTGTAGGCATCTGTCATAAGTTATGTAGGCATGTCATAACTTGTGTAGGCATCTGTCATAAGTTATGTAGGCATGTCATAACTTGTGTAGGCATCTGTCATAAGTTATGTAGGCATGTCATAACTTGTGTAGGCATCTGTCATAAGTTATGTAGGCATGTCATAACTTGTGTAGGCATCTGTCATAACTTGTGTAGGCATCTGTCATAACTTGTGTAGGCATCTCTTATAAGTATCACACTAATGAGAAAAATTACAACATTTCTTGCATATTTAATGATTAGTTTAGTTGTTTAACCCCTAGGCTGCTCTTGTGATTATAGCTTGCAACACACCCAGGCGCAAGGCAAAATAAAAAAAAAATAAAAAAATAATTTTGTCTTAAAAGTAGATTAAAGACTTCTCTGTGAAGCTTTATCTTGACCTCCAATGGATTTATTTTTTCTCATGATTGTATGTTTTGAGATGGAATTTTTTGTCTTTGCATAAAGTTACTCTTATAAACCGTAAGTGAAGAAAACCCTGCTGCCCGCACCCATGTCCCAACCTCCAAGATCCAAACATTTTCAGTGAACTGCTATTAACTGCAAGAAACATTATAGTAATGCTAAAAAGTAACCGCAATAACAAACTAGAGCACCATCTTCAGAAATACTTAATAAATCAGGTTGCAATGCATATACCCGATTTATTTAGTATATCTGATATGTTCGTTTTGTGGGTTCTGAGCAGTAAGGGGTTCAGCAACATGCTGTTTGAATCACCTGGGTATTGTGGTCACAGATCAAGCTGTACAGGTAGGAAGAGCCTCAAAACTGACCTGAGGATTTTATTATCAAAATTGCAAGTCCAGTGACAATAAGTTCGCTTTCAAGCTTCTTTATTCAAGGATCAGGAGGCCTCAGCAGAGCTGCCCTAGTTGTAAAGGATTTGAAGATCTAGACCAGTGGTCGCTAACCGGTGGTCCGCAACACAATTTTATTTGTGTATTTTACGTAACTGTTTTATTGTCTTTAACTGTTATATTTATTGGCATCAAATAGTTTGACTTTAATAACTATAATGTCTTGTTTGGAGGCTGCGAGATTTACATTAGTGGTCTGTTGGATTTAAAATTATGAATTTGGTGATCCATGAGTTCTGAAAGGTGGCGACTGCTGATCTAGAAGATTGGATGGTGCTGCCATCTTTGAAGAGAGCTTAAGTGACAAACTGTATGCTAAAGCCTTTGTAGAGAATTTAGGGATCCAAAAGATTAGGATGAGTTCTGACACCTTTGTAGAGGACACATTTCTATAAAATGTGATGATCTGTAAAATATGGTGAAGCCGATACATTTGTATGAGATTTGCTTCCTATCTGAATACAGTATCACTGTTTTTCTTTACTATATCTTTACAAAAAGGACTGGAAGCAGAACTAAGGTCCAACTTGTCTAATGAGAGACGAGTGTGCACATATTTACATGTAAGGGTTATTAACTTTGGTAAAGTTAAGTTTACTTAATATAAAGATATTTGGATATCTGTGTTGACACATAGGCAGGCTGGTGGATATATGTGTTGACACACAGGCAGGCTGGTGGATATATGTGTTGACACACAGGCAGGCTGGTGGATAGTTGTGTTAACACACAGGCAGGCTGGTGGATAATTGTGTTGACACACAGGCAGGCTGGTGGATAGTTGTGTTAATACACAGGCAGGCTGGTGGATAGTTGTGTTGACACACAGGCAGGCTGGTGGATAGTTGTGTTAACACACAGGCAGGCTGGTGGATAGTTGTGTTAACACACAGGCAGGCTGGTGGATAGTTGTGTTAACACACAGGCAGGCTGGTGGATAGTTGTGTTAACACACAGGCAGGCTGGTGGATAGTTGTGTTAACACACAGGCAGGCTGGTGGATAGTTGTGTTAACACACAGGCAGGCTGGTGGATATCTGTGTTGACACACAGGCAGGCTGGTGGATATCTGTGTTGACACACAGGCAGGCTGGTGGATATCTGTGTTGACACACAGGCAGGCTGGTGGATATCTGTGTTGACACACAGGCAGGCTGGTGGATATCTGTGTTGACACACAGGCAGGCTGGTGGATATCTGTGTTGACACACAGGCAGGCTGGTGGATAGTTGTGTTGACACACAGGCAGGCTGGTGGATAGTTGTGTTAACACACAGGCAGGCTGGTGGATAGTTGTGTTAACACACAGGCAGGCTGGTGGATAGTTGTGTTAACACAGGCAGGCTGGTGGATAGTTGTGTTGACACACAGGCAGGCTGGTGGATAGTTGTGTTGACACACAGGCAGGCTGGTGGATAGTTGTGTTGACACACAGGCAGGCTGGTGGATAGTTGTGTTGACACACAGGCAGGCTGGTGGATAGTTGTGTTGACACACAGGCAGGCTGGTGGATATCTGTGTTGACACACAGGCAGGCTGGTGGATATCTGTGTTGACACACAGGCAGGCTGGTGGATATCTGTGTTGACACACAGGCAGGCTGGTGGATAGTTGTGTTGACACACAGGCAGGCTGGTGGATAGTTGTGTTGACACACAGGCAGGCTGGTGGATATATGTGTTGACACACAGGCAGGCTGGTGGATAGTTGTGTTGACACACAGGCAGGCTGGTGGATATATGTGTTGACACACAGGCAGGCTGGTGGATAGTTGTGTTGACACACAGGCAGGCTGGTGGATAGTTGTGTTGACACACAGGCAGGCTGGTGGATATCTGTGTTGACACACAGGCAGGCTGGTGGATAGTTGTGTTAACACACAGGCAGGCTGGTGGATAGTTGTGTTGACACACAGGCAGGCTGGTGGATATTTACAAGATGTGTCTGGCATATATCCCAAATGTGCTTGGGACTGACATAATAACAATTAGATGGGAACTGCACAAAACAATCATAATAATATAGAAGGGAGGTGCATGAAACAATTATAACAGATGGGAAGTGTACAGAAACATAATAACAATTAGATGGGAACTGCACAAAACAAATTCAATATAAAAGAATGTGTTGAAACTTATCCGAGCAGATTGTTCACTAAGACATCATGATGGCGACACACACACCGACGTGCGGTGTGTTAGCTGTAAGAAGAATATCTTTATCTGGAGTATATTTATTATATTGTATAAGTATAATATATATATATATTATACTTTGCTCCTCATCTCTCGTGCCTATTTATTGCCTGTCTCTACTTCCTCATCACAATCGACTTGAGAATGGTCCAGGACGGACCGAAACGTCGTCGTCCCTTCACATTCTAGTGTGTGGTCTGGTCATCATACTTTAGCCACGTTATTGTGACTCATCGCCTGCATTTATTATATTGCTTTGGCCACAACATGCCAGCATTTCACTGACATAACTTGTAAACCCTTTGTTTAGGTATGGACCTCGAGGAGCAGCTGCCGTCGTCAGAGCCAGAAACATTGACTGTTTAGATATATGGTTCAGGTGAGTGAGAAGTCATTACAAGTCTCTTTATTGCTCTCTCCGGTTTTGCCAACTTTATAATAGAGTTTGTGGGTTATCTCATTACAAGGAAATATTTTGTCATATCATCTGACAAAATTTAATTATAATGAATTCTTGGTGTGTTTCTAGACTCCATGCTGAATACCAGCTCAACACTCCCCCACGACTACCACTCTGGTTCACTCCAGCAGCCTTTATTGGAAGACTTATCATCAATACCACAGACCTGAATGTCAAGCTGTTCTCCATGCACGTACCAAAACACAGACCCCTCAATGTTGGTGAGTACTGGTGGTGGTTTTTTGCTTATATTCTGCCACTTGATACTTTTTTTAATATTGATTTATTGTATCTCATTTCACCCTCAAGGAAATGAAAAAACACCATAATTCAATTAACTTATTTAACTTTTAATCAATTGAATTGCTTTATCCTAAGGAGTCCCTCTTACTGGCTTGGCTCTTTTTATCCAGTGTGATCATTTGTTTGTAAAAGAACTTCTCCATCTTGGAGGACTGCATAAAGCACATAATTGTCATAACAGACAAACTTTTTAAAGTCTTCAACTTTATTCCCTTGTGTCTGTTTTTACAAAATAATGAAAGGGTTTAGCATTCAATTTCTTACATCTTCAGGCAATGGACTGCTCCCATAAAGCCATGATATTACACCAGCCAGATGAGTGCAACTTTCACTCTCCAGTGAAACACAAGTGTTTCTGGGGAAACCTCTTGTGGCTCCTTGAAATTACAATGCTGATATAGTGCCAAACTATTAGGTGCCGTCAGAGCATCATAGCAATTGATGGCACCTAATAGTTCGGTACTATAACAGCATTGTAGTTTCAGGGAGTCACAAGGAGCTCTCCCAGAAAATGGTTTTGTTGCATTGTCGGAGCCGGTCGGCCGAGCGGACAGCACGCTGGACTTGTGATCCTGTGGTCCCGGGGTCGATCCCAGGCACCGGCGAGAAACAATGGGCAGAGTTTCTTTCACCCTATGCCCCTGTTACCTAGCAGTAAAATAGGTACCTGGGTGTTAGTCAGCTGTCACGGGCTGCTTCCTAGGGGTGGAGACCTGGTCGAGGACCAGGCCACGGGGACACTAAAAAGCCCCGAAATCATCTCAAGATAACCTCAAGATAACCATTCAATGCTAAGGTTTCAAGCTGTGCCAACTGGACCACCAATCCCTCAGTTGTAGCACTTCTTTTTCTGCCGTATTCTTCATTGCATCTAAATGGGAATAAAAACTTACGATGTTTGTTGTGAGGCTCTTCAGTAGCTCCTCAGAACTTGCATTGTGGTGCACAGCTACTGTGTCTGCCCCTGCTGGACCACTGTATCTGCCCCTGCTGGACCACTGTATCTGCCCCTGCTGGACCACTGTGTCTGCCCCTGCTGGACCACTGTATCTGCCCCTGCTGGACCACTGTGTCTGCCTCTGCTGGACCACTGTATCTGTCCCTGCTGGACCACTGTATCTGCCCCTGCTGGACCACTGTATCTGCCCCTGCTGGACCACTGTGTCTGCCCCTGCTGGACCACTGTATCTGCCCCTGCTGGACCACTGTATCTGCCCCTGCTGGACCACTGTGTCTGCCCCTGCTGGACCACTGTATCTGCCCCTGCTGGACCACTGTGTCTGCCCCTGCTGGACCACTGTGTCTGCCCCTGCTGGACCACTGTGTCTGCCCCTGCTGGACCACTGTGTCTGCCCCTGCTGGACTACTGTGTCTGCCCCTGCTGGACCACTGTATCTGCCCCTGCTGGACCACTGTATCTGCCCCTGCTGGACCACTGTGTCTGCCCCTGCTGGACCACTGTATCTGCCCCTGCTGGACCACTGTGTCTGCCCCTGCTGGACCACTGTGTCTGCCCCTGCTGGACCACTGTGTCTGCCCCTGCTGGACCACTGTATCTGCCCCTGCCGGACCTCTGTATCTGTCCATGCCGGACCTCTGTATCTGTCCCTGCCGGACCACTGTATCTGCCCCTGCTGGACCACTGTGTCTGTCCCTGCTGGACCACTGTATCTGCCCCTGCTGGACCACTGTATCTGCCCCTGCTGGACCACTGTGTCTGTCCCTGCTGGACCACTGTATCTGTCCCTGCTGGACCACTGTATCTGCCCCTGCTGGACCACTGTATCTGCCCCTGCTGGACCACTGTATCTGCCCCTGCTGGACCACTGTATCTGTCCCTGCTGGACCACTGTATCTGTCCCTGCTGGACCACTGTATCTGTCCCTGCTGGACCACTGTATCTGCCCCTGCTGGACCACTGTATCTGCCCCTGCCGGACCTCTGTATCTGCCCCTGCTGGACCACTGTATCTGCCCCTGCTGGACCACTGTATCTGCCCCTGCTGGACCACTGTGTCTGCCTCTGCTGGACCACTGTATCTGCCCCTGCTGGACCACTGTATCTGCCCCTGCTGGACCACTGTATCTGTCCCTGCTGGACCACTGTATCTGTCCCTGCTAGACCACTGTATATGCCCTTGCCGGACCTCTGTATCTGCCCCTGCTGGACCACTGTGTCTGCCTCTGCTGGACCACTGTATCTGCCCCTGCTGGACCACTGTATCTGTCCCTGCTGGACCACTGTATCTGTCCCTGCTGGACCACTGTATCTGCCCCTGCCGGACCTCTGTATCTGCCTCTGCTGGACCACTGTGTCTGCCTCTGCTGGACCACTGTATCTGCCCCTGCTGGACCACTGTATCTGTCCCTGCTGGACCACTGTATCTGTCCCTGCTAGACCACTGTATCTGCCCCTGCCGGACCTCTGTATCTGCCCCTGCTGGACCACTGTATCTGCCCCTGCTGGACCACTGTATCTGCCTCTGCTGGACCACTGTATCTGCCCCTGCTGGACCACTGTATCTGCCTCTGCTGGACCACTGTATCTGCCCCTGCTGGACCACTGTATCTGCCCCTGCTGGACCACTGTATCTGCCCCTGCTGGACCACTGTATCTGCCCCTGCTGGACCACTGTATCTGCCCCAAGCTAAACAAGCAGCCACTTAACTAAGAAGCTAGTTTTGAATAAAATATTTTGTATATAAAAAAAATATAAAGTGGCTGCATTATTATAATGCATAATAAAAATACAAGATTTGTATCCAAAAAATGTTTCCCAAAATTAAAATCTATAAAATAGTCTGAGAGGGTACTGTATTGAACAAAATATCTGATAAAGCAAAATACCCATTGAAATATTTGGTTATGCCCCATACAATTCATTTCATAGAGGTTGCACTGTACATTGTTTCAAATAACACTAGTCAAAGCAAGCCAGGTTAATGAATACATTACTAAAGTTTACTTACAGACTTGGAGTGGCTGATTGGTCCTCGTGAAGAGGAAGACATGGAGGTGACGATCACCCACATGGAAGAGATGAGTATTACTTCAGGTGATGCTGTAGTTCCAGACTCAATCACCTGGATGCAGGAGATAAATGCACAAGAAGCTCTCACAATGCTGGAAAAAGAACTCTACAAATTTATGAAGGTAATTTGATTGTGTAGATTATGAGTAACTGTCAAGTGAGGACATGGCTGGCTCTTGGTCATGTGTTACTTGTGCTGTCTATGCTACCCATAATGGACGTGTTATGAGTGACTTAGTAATACTGTGTGTTGCATCAATGACAGAGGTGGACTCTGTGTTATCTTGAGGTTATCTTGAGATGATTTCGGGGCTTTTTAGTGTCCCCGCGGCCCGGTCCTCGACCAGGCCTCCACCCCCAGGAAGCAGCCTGTGACAGCTGGTTAACACCCAGGTACCTATTTTACTGCTAGGTAACAGGGGCATAGGGTGAAAGAAACTCTGCCCATTGTTTCTTGCCGGCGCCCGGGATCGAACCCGGGACCACAGGATCACAAGTCCAGTGTGCTGTCCGCTCGGCCAACCGGTTCCCATGTAAGGAGTGTAAGGAGCTTAGGCTGATGAAACAAGATTGTTTTTATTGATCTTTAACTTTCGTATAAAACATTTCTATGCTCTTAGAAGTGGTCTTGTTAATGAGTTGTTAAATTATTTTATAGGTAGATTACCACAACTTCACTGAAGCATATGTGAGAGCCAGCAGTGAGAGCCGGCCAGTGCACTCGGTGGTATTGTGGGGTGTACTCGACGACCAGTCTTGTTGAGGATCGGGAAGAGCACTGCGGGAAGGACCACTTGCTGCTCCCAAAGTGCGAGCTTTACTCGGTGAACATTTTGTCTCGTCTTGGGCACTTGTGTCTGAGCTGAAGGTTAGCCTTCCTCATATACTTTCATTGTTTGAAGCACTTACAACTTTTAGTGTATTTAAGCCATTGTTTATTTACTGGTATCTTCTAAGCAACATTTTCAGATCTAGAACTTGCAGATAATATTGATTTCATTTGTAAGGGACAGGAAGCCTGTTAGGCTTATTGAAGACCCTCTAGAACAATGACTTATTATTCCCAGGCTACAACCCAGAACAGTTGCCTACCTCCAAGTTACCTTCTTATTACTAGGTGAATAGGGGATTCAGGTACAGTATAAGGTTTCCCTTAGGCCAACTAGACTACCAAATGGCTGTTGTTACAGTTGCTCACCAAGTAATAATACATAAGATGGAGAGACAATCAAGGATAACAGGAAAGGCACTGGGTATTAGGGTATTGGGGTACAGTATTTGCTCATTCCAGCCTTAGTGTGGACATTTTTAAAGTTTTGAATTCATTTGGAATTGTGATGATTATAATTATTTGAATATAGAATATGTTAATGTGGGTGTTACTTACAGAATTATGCTGAGAGTTCATCAATGGTTGGTGTGTCCCTGGCTGCAAGTCTGAGCCTGGATGTGTACACTTTCCCTGTGCAAGTTATAATACAAGATGCATCGGGTTATGTCGTGTCCTCTGTCAATGCCAACCAAGTTCTAGATGCAGAACTTAATGACACTATGCTCTTACAAGGCTTCCATGACCCTGCAGAGTTTGTCTATTATAATTTTCTGGAGCAGGGTTTGAAGAAATACCAAGACATATTTAATGAATAATGTCTTTATGTACTAAAAGTGCTCACTTTAAGGGACTTGAATTACAGCAGAATTAATATTTATTGATTTTTGGTTGATCTCTGATCCCCAAGCTCCCCAAGCTTACATTGCTTCACGGAGAGAGCCAGATTCTGGTCATGGCTTGTAGTAGACCAGGGTGGGTTTCACAGCCCTGGTGCATCTCCCTAAGGCACTTGGCTCAGGACACTCCTGAGGCTCTCACCGGATAAGGGAGTTTAATTACATTTAACATGATTATCAGCCAAAAGTTAAAGCTATCATTGCAACATTCTTTAGAATGAGTGCATTGCATTCCATTCCAGTCAGATTCTAGTGTACTATATTCATAAACTATAACATATTGAAATTTAATTGAAATTGAAATAAGTTTATTGAGATAAAATACACACAAAGGGATGAGGTAGCTCAAGCTATTCTCACCCCGTTCAGTACATCGTGTTAATGCATACATATAAACACATCACAAACAATAAACATATTACCAAACATTCTGAGACTATAACATATGACTACCTTTACATTATTTAAAAAATATATACAATTACTGTAATAAAATTCTTAGGCTGGTAGTGTACCATATTTTTCCACAAAAGATCTTTAATAAAAATAATGTGGCCCAGTGTGACAGGATTTCAAGGAATGCGTCGTGTAAATACTTAAGAGTTGAAGCTCACTGGTTCTCGTATTGCAGAATTGCTGCAGCAACAATGAGGATCAGTAATAGTCAGGTTATCTGAGCACTTTATGTTTGTAATAAGCACTTTAAAGCAGACTTTAGTATTGCTGTTGACTGAGAGGCGACAATGATCGACGATCGAGGGACCAGAGTTCAGTGATTATGTGATACACTGAAGCATGATTATTTCTGTTTATTTCTATAATATTTACATAAACAAGATTTGTCTTTCATATGCATTCATTGATTACATTTAGCAACATTATACCAAAAGGAGACCAAAAAGGTTTGACAAAAGCTCAGAACCATCCACTTGTAAACTGATAGTCATGTCTTTAACCCTTGCACTGCACCAGCCAACATATTAAGGTGGGGGTGTGCTGGTGTGCCAGCCGACATGTGATTATGTGAGTATATCATGAGATTCGAAACTCCTATGCATACAAGGGGGCACATATTTGCTTCCTCGGGCCTCCAGTAACCATCCCTCATCTTGAAAAAACATCCCGAGTCCCTCACTTTTCTTCCATGGCCTGGGTTACTGAGGCCGAAATGTTCCTTAGGCCATGACTTTAGGAACATGTAGGGCAGCCATTATTAGTATGAATAAATATATTTGTATATACAGTACAGTATGTATATTTATATGTATATTTTCAAAGTTATACATAATGAACACCATCTTTGACACATAGATACAACTTGTTAGAGTGAAAAACTAAATAAATAAAGTGAGAAACATTGTCAATAAATCAACATTCCCTTTAGGCAACTCTCCTAATTTAAAAAAAAATAAAATGCAACTTCTCCAGACCACTACAGCTAAACTACAAGAGGTAGAAACTTTTTATTTAGATTTTCATGCTTCCTGGGTGCTAATTAACAATACCAAAAGAAAAAAAATACTGTTTTAGAAGAAATTATTTTCGGCGCATCACAGGAATGTCATTTTAAAAAAGGTGCGCAGTGCAGGGGTTAAGACATCCATGAGATGCTAGGATACAAGCACACCGCATGCTGGGATACAAGCACACTACATGCAGGGATACAATGCTTTACATTATATAGATCAAAAGCTTTTTACAAAATGTTCTATTATTATCGAGAGATTGTGATGATGGCAGTTTTGTGTGCCTGGCCATCCTGATACTTGGATAGGGTTGAGCAGGTGCTTCTCAAGATGCTCTACTTAAATATTAAATGTTTATATATTAGAAATTTCTTTTTTGTTATACTGTATATTGTAAAGTACAATGTTTATAAACATAATTGTTAGACCATGCAAACTGTTCATAATACTGTGCACCTAAGACAATTAAACTGCATGAAATGTGCATCATGTGATATGCTTGGATGATGATTTGACAGAATGATTTGACTGATAACAGTGTTGGGTTGTGGCTTATGAAGCTGTGACTGGAAAGCTTACGCTGTGTTACAGTGGAAGGTAAACCTCACAACCACTGCTGTTACTTGTCATGTCTCAGACCAAGGTAATAATTACATCCCCTGCTGTTACTTGTCATGTCTCAGACCAAGGTAATAATTACATCCCCTGCTGTTACTTGTCATGTCTCAGACCACGGTAATAATTACATCCCCTGCTGTTACTTGTCATGTCTCAGACCACGGTAATAATTACATCCCCTGCTGTTACTTGTCATGTCTCAGACCACGTTAATAATTACATCCCCTGCTGTTACTTGTCATGTCTCAGACCACGGTAATAATTACAGCCCCTGCTGTTACTTGTCATGTTTCAGACCAAGGTAATAATTACATCCCCTGCTGTTACTTGTCATGTCTCAGACCAAGGTAATAATTACATCCCCTGCTGTTACTTGTCATGTCTCAGACCACGGTAATAATTACATCCCCTGCTGTTACTTGTCATGTCTCAGACCACGGTAATAATTACATCCCCTGCTGTTACTTGTCATGTCTCAGACCACGGTAATAATTACATCCCCTGCTGTTACTTGTCATGTCTCAGACCACGGTAATAATTACATCCCCTGCTGTTACTTGTCATGTCTCAGACCAAGGTAATAATTACATCCCCTGCTGTTACTTGTCATGTCTCAGACCAAGGTAATAATTACATCCCCTGCTGTTACTTGTCATGTCTCAGACCAAGGTAATAATTACATCCCCTGCTTGTGTTGTGTCCCAGACAAAAGTAATAATAACTACCCCCTAAGCAATGAAATCACAAGAGCATTATCATTCAGTACTGTATTTGAGAAAATACTGAAGCCATATGATGGCAGAGCTGACACTTCCACCCACCACATTGCCAGCAACCAACTGGCAGAAGCAGATTGGCTTACTCATAAGCAGTGCTGGCCCTCCAGCAGCCAATCGTGGTCCTGCACAACTCTATAGTTACCTCGGGCTGTGGCCTTATGAGGTGTGCAGCTGTCTACCTCAGCAATGTCTCTGCAGCCTTGCTATGCATGTTAATTAGTGGCTTTTGTATAAATGTGCCTCTTAATAATTAAAATGTTTACTTAATATAACCCATTGCGCCTTCTTGTAAATAAATACAAAAATAAATATGCTCACAGTATAGGGAGCCGGTCGGCCGAGCAGACAGCACGCTGGACTTGTGATCCTGTGGTCCCGGGGTTGATCCCGGGCGCCGGCGAGAAACAATGGGCAAAGTTTCTTTCACCCTATGCCCCTGTTACCTAGCAGTAAAATAGGTACCTGGGTGTTAGTCAGCTGTCACAGGCTGCTTCCTGGGGGTGGAGGCCTGGTCGAGGACCGGGCCACGGGGACACTAAAAGCCCCAAAATCATCTCATTATAACCTCAAGATAACCATCAAGTATACACAGAGTTTCTTAGTGGAGGCTAGTACACTGAACTTATACCCTGTATATTTACAAACATTGATTGTATTAAGTGCCTGTAGCTAGCTTTAACATATACTATGCAACGCCACATGTTGACTAGGGTGGCATCAGAGTGCTCTGCACCTAAGCTAGTAAAAATAAGCAATAATGCTGCCACTTAGGTAGCCTATCTCCACAGCTTGTGTTCACAGTATCCTGATTCTGGAATTATTGTTACAACTGTAGTTTATTAAAAAGTATATGCAGTATTGTTGATTGTTTAGTCTTCTATTGTCCATCTGTCTGGTTATTCTAATGAGTGGATTAAATTACTTAGGCTCACTCTTGTTCCAATAACATATAAGAATTAATTATAGACACAATTCAAATACATATTTACCTGAAAGCCACCGAGGCCAGTGACCTTTACAGGAACAGAAGGCCAGTGACCTTGTTTTGGTTTGTTATAGTCAGATACAAGAAGCCTGAGAGGCTTGTCCAGAATTCCCTAGGCCAACTACTGATCTTTTCAGGATACAACCCACAACAGTTGCTTAATTCCGGGGTCCAGTACTTATATACTGCTAGGTGAACAGAGGCATTGGTCAAAAGGAAATGTTGCCCAAACGCTTCTGTCCTGACACAGGAGTTGAACCTGGAATCTTTCGGCTGTGACTCGACTACGCTACTACTATTCTTCGTTATCCCTCAGAATTTTTTCTAACTGAATCTGAACTGGAATACTGTCTTGGCATTTGTAGCTTTGACACGTAGGTGACTACTTTATATTGTACATGAGTTCATTACCCTATGGGTGGAAAAGCATTTGTCCAACGTTGTGGCTTGTTGAGCCTGAAGTTGTTGCCCCTTGTATGTGAGTTACATTGTAGCTTGTTGAGCCTGAAGTTGTTGCCCCTTGTATGTGAGTTACATTGTAGCTTGTTGAGCCTGAAGTTGTTGCCCCTTGTATGTGAGTTACATTGTAGCTTGTTGAGCCTGAAGTTGTTGCCCCTTGTATGTGAGTTACATTGTAGCTTGTTGAGCCTGAAGTTGTTGCCCCTTGTATGTGAGTTACATTGTAGCTTGTTGAGCCTGAAGTTGTTGCCCCTTGTATGTGAGTTACATTGTAGCTTGTTGAGCCTGAAGTTGTTGCCCCTTGTGTGTGAGTTACATTGTAGCTTGTTGAGCCTGAAGTTGTTGCCCCTTGTGTGTGAGTTACATTGTAGCTTGTTGAGCCTGAAGTTGTTGCCCCTTGTGTGTGAGTTACATTGTAGCTTGTTGAGCCTGAAGTTGTTGCCCCTTGTATGTGAGTTACATTGTAGCTTGTTGAGCCTGAAGTTGTTGCCCCTTGTGTGTGAGTTACATTGTAGCTTGTTGAGCCTGAAGTTGTTGCCCCTTGTGTGTGAGTTACATTGTAGCTTGTTGAGCCTGAAGTTGTTGCCCGTTGTGTGTGTGTTACATTGGACCTATTAAAAATGTGGTCTTGATTAATGTCTTCCAATTTATTCAGCATTTTAAATGCCTCAGTGAGACTTGCCATATCATGTGTGGTTTGTATTGTAGTTAGTCCCGGTATAAGAGTTGATATGATTCTGGGATGACTTATACTTCAGGTCATATACTTGTTGAGCAACTGTCGATGACTGGTGGGTCTTTTTATCAATCTTTTCTTTATCAATCTGCTGCATGGTTGTTGATATACTTTTTTTTTTTTTAGATATATATAAGAGTTGTTACATTCTTGTACAGCCACTAGTACGCGTAGCGTTTCGGGCAGGTCCCTGGAATACGATCCCCGCCACGAAGAATCGTTGTTACAACCAAGTACCCATTTTTACTGTTGAGTTAAACAGAGGCTACAATCAAGGATTTGCGCCCAGTAAATCCTCCCCGGCCAGGATACGAACCCATGACTAAGCACTCGCGGAACGCCAGGCGAGTGTCTTGCCACTACACCACGGAGACTAATACTAGTTATGATGTATATTTTCATGCCCTATGTGTACAAGGTCCTGTAGTTTTCAGTAACGAAAAGCAGGACAAATGGGAGACCTTTGACAAGGCTTTGACTGGCTTCCTGTCCTGCTAGAGGCCAAAGGTGAGATGTGGCCCTTAGGTAAATTCAGGTACTGTAATATTGTCTTTTGACCACTTGTGGAGCTCATGTACTGTAGATGACTGCACGTAGACAGTTAACTACATTTCTAGCTACATACTTTTGATTGCTATTTGTGCTGCTTATATTGTTCTATGTGTGCACACAATTCACAACACCATCTTCTGGTATCACACAATGAACAGACTAATTATAGACAGTAGTGTACTGTAATTGATAGGCCTGCACATCTGGAGTATGCATATATATATGCATATTATATATATATATATATATATATATATATATATATATATATATATATATATATATATATATATATATATATATATATATATATATATATATATAATATGCATATATAGTAGGCTGATAAGTGGGTTCTGGCTACTAGGTACGACATATATATATATATATATATATATATATATATATATATATATATATATATATATATATATATATATATATAAAAATAATATTGGTGTATACTGGCAGCAGGTTTTCTTTCAAACATGTTTCATTGAATATGACCGCATATTCTGTATTTATTATTTTCTGGTTTAGGGCTTCTATCCCTCTAACTATTTTCTTAGCATCAGGGCTTAATTGAAATAGGAGTTCTCCAAAACTCATTTTCGTACTTTTAAGGTGAAGAAAAGAAGTGATTTACTATAGAGTGTACAACATATAAAAAGAGGAAAGAATAATGAAAGAAATAATCCGTAAAGGAGTAAAAAGCACTACTCCTAACCAAAACATAAACCTGATAATATTCTACAAAACCAAGAAGACTTCCGAACTCCTTATCAAAAATAGCCCGAAGCCGACGGAGAACCCTCTACAGCAGTCAAGCGTTGTATACATGTACACTTGCCCCCACGAAGGATGTAACCTTCAATGTAAGTACATAGGTATGACGTCGACCAAGCTGACGAGGCGTTTGACATGCCATCTTCAATCTGGTGCCCCTAGGAATCACATGAGACAAGCCCATGACATTACTCTAACAAGAGAAATGTTGAACAAGAATACTTGCATAATAGACAAAACCCAAGATTCAAGAAGATTACAAATTCTTGAGGCAATTCACATAAGAATAGAGCGACCTACCATGAACACTCAAATCACGGAACTATTTACTCTACCCACCATGAGAGTAAGGACAAGACAAGAACATATCGATGCCAACACAGAAGACAATGTCCAACATAACAGGCCAATTACACTGGATTAATCTTTGTGTTTAGATAGGAGATGCCTCGTATGGGCCAATAAGCCTTCTGCAGCCCCTATGTTTATCCCTTATGTATCCCCCCATGTTTTCACCTTCATTGTATTATCACCTGACCTAATGCGGGTATAAAATCAACTAGTATTGTAAGATCTGTTCACTTGAGAATGAACCATGGAGGTTCGAAACGTCGTGCAAATTATACAAATAAGTGTAATACACTCTATAGTAAATCACTTCTTTTCTTCACCTTAAAAGTACGAAAATGAGTTTTGGAGAACTCCTATTTCAATTAAGCCCTGATGCTAAGAAAATAGTTAGAGGGATAGAAGCCCTAAACCAGAAAATAATAAATACAGAATATGCGGTCATATTCAATGAAACATATATATATATATATATATATATATATATATATATATATATATATGTCGTACCTAGTAGCCAGAACGCACTTCTCAGCCTACTATGCAAGGCCCGATTTGCCTAATAAGCCAAGTTTTCATGAATTAATTGTTTTTCGACTACCTAACCTACCTAACCTAACCTAACCTAACTTTTTCGGCTACCTAACCTAACCTAACCTATAGAGATAGGTTAGGTTAGGTTAGGTAGGGTTGGTTAGGTTCGGTCATATATCTACGTTACTGTTAACTCCAGTAAAAAAAAATTGACCTGATACATAATGAAATGCGTAGCTTTATCATTTCATAAGAAAAAAATTAGAGAAAAAACATTAATTCAGGAAAACTTGGCTTATTAGGCAAATCGGGCCTTGCATAGTAGGCTGAGAAGTGCGTTCTGGCTACTAGGTACGACATATATATATATATATATATATATATATATATATATATATATATATATATATATATATATATATATATATATATATTTATATTTTTGAAGGCCAGCAATATGTGACTTTTGAGTAATTATGCAGTATGTTTTGTAGACTATGTACTGTGCTTATAGCTTAAGTGACATCATATTATATTAATTTATTTGTCATGAAATATAATCATGTTTAATACAGGGTGCATTACTTAAAAAAAGATTAATTATAAGTACTATATTAAATAAATATATTTACATTTTTTGTTTTTTTTTTTACTTCATATTGATACTGTAAAGTGGGCATGTTCTATATATGCAATACAGTACTGTATATATAATATATATATATATATATATAATATATATATATATATATATATATATATATATATATATATATATATATATATATATATATATATATATATATATATATATATATATATATAAATAAGGAACCAGGTACGCCCCCCTGCTTTGCCCCTCTTCCCCATCTCTCAGATAACATAATATTAAGAAATTAAATTGCTACAGTACTCTATATGGATAACTAAAGAAATATTTTGAATGATCACAAAAAACTCTTAGGGCATCACAACCAACATTTCACACAACCACTTCACCACACCACACTTCAATCCATGAAAATCGAGTCAATAAATACAAAATTTAAAAAATCATTTAACTTATGCCTACTCTGACCAGCCTATGTCTGTCCCATACCCCAGACTAATTCTCCTACAAATTTAGGTGCGGCTACACAAAGTTTCTGGCCTCCAACTTTGAACTTTGAGCAAACACAGACGGGATGCAGGAGGCACTTCCCTCTCTCATGATATGCAGGAGGTACTTCCCTGTCATGGCATGCAGGAGGCACTTCCCTCTCTCGTGATATGCAGGAGGTACTTCCCTGTCATGGCATGCAGGAGGCACTTCCCTCTCTCGTGATATGCAGGAGGTACTTCCCTCTCTCGTGATATGCAGGAGGTACTTCCCTGTCATGGCATGCAGGAGGCACTTCCCTCTCTCATGACATGCAGGAGGCACTTCCCTCTCTCATGATATGCAGGAGGTACTTCCCTGTCATGGCATGCAGGAGGCACTTCCCTCTCTCATGATATGCAGGAGGTACTTCCCTGTCATGGCATGCAGGAGGCACTTCCCTCTCTCGTGATATGCAGGAGGTACTTCCCTGTCATGGCATGCAGGAGGCACTTCCCTCTCTCATGACATGCAGGAGGTACTTCCCTCTCTCATGACATGCAGGAGGTACTTCCCTCTCTCATGGCATGCAGGAGGTACTTCCCTCTCTTAGCATGCAGGAGGTACTTCCCCCTCTCATGACATGCAGGAGGTACATCCCTCTCATATCATGCAGGAGGTACTTCCCTCTCATGGCATGCAGGAGGTACTTCCCTCTCATGGCATGCAGGAGGTACTTCCCTCTCATGGCATGCAGGAGGTACTTCCCTCTCATGGCATGCAGGAGGTACTTCCCTCTCATGGCATGCAGGAGGTACTTCCCTCTCATGGCATGCAGGAGGTACTTCCCTCTCATGGCATGCAGGAGGTACTTCCCTCTCATGGCATGCAGGAGGTACTTCCCTCTCATGGCATGCAGGAGGTACATCCCTCTCATAGCATGCAGGAGGTACTTCCCTCTCATGGCATGCAGGAGGTACTTCCCTCTCATGGCATGCAGGAGGTACTTCCCTCTCATGGCATGCAGGAGGTACTTCCCCCTCTCATGGCATGCAGGAGGTACTTCCCTCTATCATGACATGCAGGAGGTACTTCCCTCTCACATGGCATGCAGGAGGAACTTCCCTCTATCATGACATGCAGGAGGTACTTCCCTCTCACATGGCATGCAGGAGGTACTTCCCTCTCATGGCATGCAGGAGGCACTTCCCTCTCACATGGCATGCAGGAGGTACTTCCCTCTCATGGCATGCAGGAGGTACTTCCCTCTCACATGGCATGCAGGAGGTACTTCCCTCTCACATGGCATGCAGGAGGTACTTCCCTCTCATGGCATGCAGGAGGTACTTCCCCTCTAATGGCATGCAGGAGGCACTTCCCTCTCATGGCATGCAGGAGGCACTTCCCTCTCTCAATATTGTTTATAATAATATTTTTCACATTTCTGTGTAGTGTAAAAACGGCAGAAGGCAGTTGTTAAGAGCATTATTGGAACCAATTAAACATCCCACTACCAGACAAGTGGTTAAGCGTGATGAAGGGCTGTGGTGGGCGGCCCACCACACTACCACAAGTATATGATGATAAAGATTATAGAAAGGAAAGTAGTAAAGTGTACATAGAGGTGTATATAGTGATGATGGTGATGAGTGCTAAGATTATTCTGTTAGATGAATAATTCCGTTAAAAGGACCTGCCCGAAACGCTACGCGTCCTAGTGGCTTTACAGGAGTGTAATTACTGTAATATTCTATGTATTCCTACAACCCCCAATGTACCTCATTGTATATAAATCAATAAAATAAGATAATAAGATGATTGTGGTGGCGGCATGTGGCAGCCATGGAGGCCCCCGCCCTCCTAGTCAGTCTCTTGTAAACACAGCACCCAGAGGGACGCCCCCTGGCACCCTCCCCTTCTACAGGCACTTCTACCCCTTCCTGCCTCACCCTAGACGCCCCTAGGGACGTTACTCCCTCCCTGGTCACGCTACCAGCCGTCTAGTGACGTTACTTGTTCCCTTGGTACGTTACCGACGTATAGGAACTTGATTCGTTCTCTGGTGATGTTTACTGGTCCCTGGTGACGTCTCCTGGTCCCTGGTGACGTTTCCTGGTCCCTGGTGACGTCTCCTGGTCCCTGGTGACGTTTCCTGGTCTCTGGTGATGTTTCTTGGTCCCTGGTGACGTTTCCTGGTCCCTGGTGACGTTTCCTGGTCTCTGGTGACGTTTCCTGGTCCCTGGTGACGTTTCCTGGTCCCTGGTGACGTTTCCTGGTCCCTGGTGACGTTTCCTGGTCCCTGGTGACGTTTCCTGGTCCCTGGTGACGTTTCCTGGTCCCTGGTGACGTTTCCTGGTCCCTGGTGACGTTTCCTGGTCCCTGGTGACGTTTCCTGGTCCCTGGTGACGTTTCCTGGTCCCTGGTGACGTTTCCTGGTCCCTGGTGACGTTTCCTGATCCCTGGTGACGTTTCCTGGTCCCTGGTGACGTCTCCTGGTCCCTGGTGACGTTTCCTGGTCCCTGGTGACGTTTCCTGGTCCCTGGTGACGTTTCCTGGTCCCTGGTGACGTTTCCTGGTCCCTGGTGACGTTTCCTGGTCCCTGGTAACGTTGTGGAGATAGTGGCAGTATATACCATGTGTGTTGAGTGAAGGTGTGTGAGTCCTGGCAGGTGTGGACAGGTGTGGGCAAGACTGGAGGCAGCCACGACCACTCAGGTGAGTGTGTCGTCGCTCTAACACAACCATGAACGACACTCCCACTTCACACACACTCAACAACACCTACACACTTGTAGCTCAACATTGTGACACTTGTGGTACGAGTGTGTGCAGCGGGTGTGTGCTCCAGTCCTACAAAAGAATGTTCGACGAAGCTCGTTGTCCGATTATCAAAATTGTATAAAGTATACGTGTAATGTTAGGCTATATTACTAGCTCTTATCTTTAAATCTATCAATTTTTGTATAACCTCTTGTATGTATGTACTCTACCTGAATTAACATTTGAATTTTAATTTTGAATATTAACTTAGGGGAGAGCCTGTCGGCCGAGCGGACAGCACGCTGGACTTGTGATCCTGTGGTCCTGGGTTCGATCCCAGGCGCCGGCGAGAAACAATGGGCAGAGTTTCTTTCACCCTATGCCCCTGTTACCTAGCAGTAAAATAGGTACCTGGGTGTTAGTCAGCTGTCATGGGCTGCTTCCTGGGGGTAGAGGCCTGGTCGAGGACCGGGCCGCGGGGACACTAAAGCCCCGAAATCATCTCAAGATAACCTCAAGATAGGGCTGGCTGTGTTAGGCTAAGATAGGTTAGGCTACTTTAGGCTAGGTTAGGTTCGGTCTGTTCACATAGTTTTTTTTAACCGAACACCTGTTAGGCCAAACATCCATGAACCAGGTATTTACCTGATATTTACCAGGTATATTTATTATGTTATTCTAGAAATGTTGCCAAATATTATTAAAAAGAGGAATACTATAGGCCATAATGTACATGGTTATACTGGCAAAATTTTCTTACAAATACAGTACTGTAGGTGATAAATCTTGTTGTACTGATGCCGGCAACACGAGACCTGGACTCTTGGCTTGTGTTGAATTATTAAACTGCCATTTTCTGTATTATATGTACATAGGATCCCGATACAATAGTACAGTCAGATTCCTTCTTGTCTCAAAATCGAGAATTCTGTGTTCGAATCCTGGGTGGAAATAGTTGGTTGCATTTTCTATCGCCTAATGCCCCTATTCTCCTAGCAGTAAGTAGGTACCAGGGAGTTACTCTGCTAGTTGTGGGGTTACATCCTGGGGGGGGGGGGGGCATAATTTGACCTTGGGGAGGAACCTTGATATAAGCCAAATGTGTATGTAAACTGGCTGCTGACAAAATTAATCATTTACAGTTTTATTAATTATAGTTCGGGCGATGAGTCACAATAACGTGGCTAAAGTATGTTGACCAGACCACACACTAGAAGGTGAAGGGACGACGACGTTTCGGTCCGTCCTGGACCATTCTCAAGTTGGACCATTCTCACAATCGACTTGAGAATGGTCCAGGACGGACCGAAATGTCGTCGTCCCTTCACCTTCTAGTGTGTGGTCTGGTCAACAATTATAGTTCAATGTACTGTAGTGCCATTTTACAGAACACAGACTCCATTTTCAATTCATATGAAATATTTTCCAATGAATTTAACAGTACAGGTACAGTGCAGTGTACTGTATAGTATTGCTGTTATTTAGCTCATAAATATCAGTAACTTCGTATGGTAACCAATAATTTTAGTCTACCCTGACCACATGATCTCTTAAGAACCATGAAGTTTTAAACTGCTCCAAATTTGGTGGGTGTCATCTTGCTAGTGTGACCAGTGCAGTATTAGACGGATGATGATAAGTACAGTATTGTTTTCTATTTCTAATTCTGGTTGTTCTGGGTTACGCAATCCAGACATTTGACTGCTCTTATTATTCATCTGCCGATATTAATATTCTCATTGCACAAAGCAATCACATTAACATGATTTATCAATGAGAAAATCTTTGCCTGGGAAAATCATATTGTGTCTCTTGTTATATAATTTTTCTCCAGGTGTCCTACCCATTTGATTTTAATTATTTTTCCAATATTTTGATTTCTCCTCTTGTTAATGATACAGGTCTATAATTAAGGGGGTCTTCCCTGCTACCACTATTGTTGATTGGAACTCTGTTAGCCTTTTTCCATATATCTGATAGTACTCCTGTATGCAGAGATGCCTGAAAAATCGATTGAAATGGAATGCTGAGCTCAGGTGCTCTCAACTGTCAATCTCTCTTGGTGTACAGATTCCTGAGCCTATTGGGCTCTATCATACCTACATTTGAAATTGTCTGGAGTCAGCCTCCACCACATCATTGCCTAATGTATTCCATTTATTAACTACTCTGACATTGAAAAAATTCTTTCTAATGTCTCTGTGGCTTATTTGGTTATTCAATTTCCACCTGTGTCCCCTTGTTTGTGTACCACCCATGCTAAATAGTTTGTCTCTGTCCACCCTGTCAATTGCTCTGAGGTGAAACTCCATCTGGGCCAATTGCTTTGTTCCTACTTAGCTCCTTGAGCATTTTTTCCACTTAGTCTCAAGACACCTTTATGTGTTCTATGTTGTATTCTGGAATTCTTATTGTGTCAGGTTCTCTGAAAATTTCAGTTTGCACCAACACACTTTGGAACTGTTCGTTTAATATGTCTTACAATTTTTTTTTCATTTTCTGTGAATTTGTTACGTATTTTCAACCTCTGAATTTTATCCTTTACCTGTAATTTGCTTTGAATGAATTTATAGAAGAGGCCTGGTTCTGTTTTACGTTTGTCCACTATACCTTTCTAAAAAAAATCCTGCCTTTTTTTCTCTGCTGTGTAGTTTTTTTTTGCTTTTTTGTATTGTTGTTAGCTTTGAGGGTTTTACTTCTTCCTATATTGATCCCATTTTTGTGACATTTGGTCTCTGGCCTTCTCGCAATTTCAGTTGAACCAGTTGTTTCCTAGTTCTGCATCTTGGTTTTGCTATAGATTTTTTGTACCTTTATCATATACAGTATCTCTCAAAACTTGACATACATCTCATTTACTTCCTTGCCTAACAGCAAGTCTTCCCAATCAAATTCATTAAAGAACTTTCTAAGTTGGTGTCCTCTCCTGAAATCATGTTTTTCGACTGCTTCATCTTCCTCATTCTCTTCAGGATCATAATGCAATGCATACTGTGTACAGTAAGCTGTATCTGGGTGAAAATAAATGTAAACTAGATGATATAATCCAGTAAGAAGGTAAATATTAACATTACTGTAGACTGTCTTACTCTTCATGGTAACCAGCACTTGTCTCAAATACTAACTAGGCCTGTAGAGTTGTACATGTTACTATGGTGGTGTGTGCTCTGTACCTAGCTGTGGTGTCAAGTGTGGGAGTGTAACGGAGTACCTAGCAGCTATATTTTGTATAGGAGCACTTCACCCCAAGTTGTGTCACATGTAGGGTGACAGGTAGGAGTCCCTCACCCCAAGTTGTGCTACATGTAGGGTGACAGGTAGGAGTCCCTCACCCCAAGTTGTGCTACATGTAGGGTGACAGGTAGGAGTCCCTCACCCCAAGTTGTGCTACATGTAGGGTGACAGGTAGGAGTCCCTCACCCCAAGTTGTGTCACATGTAGGGTGACAGGTAGGAGTCCCTCACCCCAAGTTGTGCTACATGTAGGGTGACAGTTAGGAGTCCCTCACCCCAAGTTGTGCTACATGTAGGGTGACAGGTAGGAGTCCCTCACCCCAAGTTGTGCTACATGTAGGGTGACAGTTAGGAGTCCCTCACCCCAAGTTGTGCTACATGTAGGGTGACAGGTAGGAGTCCCTCACCCCAAGTTGTGTCACATGTAGGGTGACAGGTAGGAGTCCCTCACCCCAAGTTGTGCTACATGTAGGGTGACAGTTAGGAGTCCCTCACCCCAAGTTGTGCTACATGTAGGGTGACAGGTAGGAGTCCCTCACCCCAAGTTGTGTCACATGTAGGGTGACAGTTAGGAGTCCCTCACCCCAAGTTGTGTCACATGTAGGGTGACAGGTAAGAGTCCCTCACCCCAAGTTGTGTCACATGTAGGGTGACAGGTAGGAGTCCCTCACCCCAAGTTGTGTCACATGTAGGGTGACAGGTAGGAGTCCCTCACCCCAAGTTGTGTCACATGTAGGGTGACAGTTAGGAGTCCCTCACCCCAAGTTGTGTCACATGTAGGGTGACAGGTAGGAGCATTTATGTAACAGGAAATATATTTATATTTACAAATATTAACTGAATATAACGTTTTACAGCGTTGTTTGGTACTGTCACTCGTAGGGGCAACCTGCGTGCTAAAGCTCGCAATTGATAGTAAGAATGAATGTTCCCAGTTTGTTTAGTAAAGCTGAGGCTAATTTTAGAGAAGCATCATATAGACAAAAGTTGTGGGTGTAAATGTGGGTCAAGGCTGTGGTGGGAGGCCGCCAGCGGCCGCGGCCCGTCACAGGTTCCATCACTGTCTATCCTCACCTCAACCACTTCATAATTCTTTGAGAACTGTTATGTTTTATTGAACATTGAATACACTTAAGGAGGTATAAAAGCTAGGAGTGTAAAGCTGTGAGAGTGGAGTGTTGAGCCAAACTGCCACTAGTTGATTATTTTATGGGTGTGTGGTGGCGTGCTTCCACCTTAATTATTGTTTTCTCTCTTAACCTTCTGCTCTTAGCCTGATGTATCTCAGGGATTATTACCCAGGATAGCTCAAGCGATAGCAGTAAGTCCATGTAATATCGCCCTTTCCCAGGACGGGTTGCTCATATATGCATTCTTAGTCTATAAATCTGCATTAACAAATTTTGAGTAGAGTATGAGAATATCTAAATGATTTGAGAATAAAAGTTACACGGATCCAAGCATCTCTTGTCGCTTCGTCTAAGTCACGCATAACCGCATGTTCACTACTGTAGTAAACGTCTATAATAATAATAATAAATACCCGGTAATCATGTTATTCATAAGAAAATTTACAAAGTGTATGAACTTAGCTAACAGTGCTTAAGTATGAAGAAGTATGAGGGAGTGAGATATAACTCCGTGCCCAGCATACTAACTTTGTACTTACTACGTCATAATTTAACGCTCCTAATGTTCGCATTCTGTACGTTGCCTAAAATTATAGTTTTTATTATATAAATCCTCTATTGTTTAGCATATATATCTGGCGTGATGGAGGCATGTGGTAAAGTATGGTGCATATAGTTGGGTGTAGCAGCATGTGGGGGGTGTGGGAGGGAAAGGTGTGCCCAGTGAGGCGTGAGTCAGTACTCTATCTGGAGGCCACAATTGATAAGTTGGGTAGTGGGGTTGACTGGTTGCCACAGCCATTCTTGCTACTCCACAACCTTCGTATTCAACCTTTAGTATCAGTAGAGGCACTACTGTAAACAGTTGTGTCTGGTGTGTGGAGGCACCATAACACCCTCACGGTCAAGAGAAGAACCAACGCAGTAGAGGCATGACTTATTGCACAACTCAACATACAATGTTTCCCCCAAACAGTCAGTTGCCACAGGTTGGGATGGGCTGTTACTGGCTGCTGGGACGCCTGGTGGATATGTCAACACACTTGCTGCTCGCCATGTTGTCGCCAGACTTATTGTGCCAGATGTAACCCCTGCCATACACGCCCTCATGATGAATGATGAATGTATTATGGCTGATGACGCGGTGTAGTAGTCATCAGAAAGGTGTGAAGTTGCGTCAGGACGACCGCGGCTTGTCACATCCTAAGCCTGAGTCACCAACCAACCTCCTGTACCCATGTTACTCTCACCAACTTTTATATACCATTTTAGTACGCGTTTCATCCACGTTTATAATTCAGCTTTAACAGTTTAGACATTGATAAGCGTTTACAGAAAACGCGGCCAATTCCAGTTATGAAGTTAACTATATTGTTATCTAATACAATGACTCCTGATCTATTGCCTTATCATACCTGCTTTAAAGTTGTGAATTGAGTTAGCCTCTGCTATTTTAGGTCATGCCATTTACTACCCTTAGGCTAAAAGAAAACTTTTAAACAACATTTTCTATTTTCTACCTTGTCAATGTCCCTATGTATTTTACACGTGTGTATGATACCGCATACCTCTAAGAAAAAAGAGGAAGAGATGCAGATTGGAACGGGAACGTCGTTCCCTATATAGGCGAAGAAAACGAATTGCGGAACATCTTGAGAGTCGCACCCTATCTCAAGAACGGCGAAGAAGGTTAGGTAGAGAAATAGAAACAATTGAACGGAAGCTACAAGAATCATACAAAACCCAGGAGAGGCAAAGAGAGCAAAAGGCCATCAGTGAAATAGAAAGAAATCCGAAATATTTTTTCTCCTATGCAAAATCAAGATCAAAAACCACATCTAGTATCGGGCCCCTGCGAAAGGGAGATGGAACTTTCACCGATGACAAAAAAGAAATGAGCGAGCTACTGAGGACGCAGTACGACTCTGTTTTCAGCGAGCCATTAAACACACTAAAGATTGATAACCCAAATGAATTTTTCATGGATACGATACCAACATCAAATCATATATCAGACGTCACCCTATCCCCACTGGATTTTGAAGAAGCCATAAACAGTATGCCTATGCACTCTGCACCAGGCCCGGATTCTTGGAACTCCATATTCATAAAGAACTGTAAAAAACCACTATCGCAGGCCCTCCACATTCTGTGGAGACAAAGCCTAGATACTGGCGTTATTCCTGATATACTAAAAACAGCAGAGATAGCACCACTTCATAAAGGAGGAAATAAGGCAGAGGCAAAAAATTACAGACCGATAGCGCTAACATCGCACATCATAAACATTTTTGAGAGAGTGCTAAGAAGTAAAATCACAAAATACATGGAATCACAGCAACTCCATAACCCAGGACAACATGGTTTCAGAACAGGGCGCTCTTGCCTGTCGCAGTTGCTGGACCACTATGATATGGCATTAGATGCTATGGAAGACAAACATAATGCGGATGTAATTTACACAGATTTCGCAAAAGCTTTTGATAAATGTGACCATGGTGTTATTGCACATAAAATGCGTTCAAAAGGAATTACCGGAAAAATAGGCAGATGGATCTACAATTTCCTGACCAACAGAACCCAATGTGTAATAGTCAACAAAATAAAATCCAGCCCATCAACCGTGAAGAGCTCAGTCCCCCAGGGTACTGTGCTTGCTCCAGTACTTTTTCTCATCCTCATTTCGGACATAGACAAGAACACAACCTATAGCACTGTATCATCCTTTGCAGATGTCACTAGGATCTTCATGAGAGTAGGCAACATAGAGGACACGGCGAACCTCCAGTCAGATGTAGATCAGGTCTTTCTATGGGCTACAGAAAATAATATGGTGTTTAACGAAGATAAGTTCCAGCTCATGCGCTATGGAAAAAATGAAAATATAAAAACGGAAACCACGTACAAAACTCAGGCAAATCATAACAGAACGAAAAGGCAATGTAAAGGATCTGGGTGTACTCATGTCGGAAGACCTTACCTTTAAAGAACACAATAAAGTAGCCGTCACAACTGCAAGAAAAATGACAGGTTGGATAACAAGAACTTTTCACACTAGAGATGCTATACCGATGATGATACTTTTCAAAACGCTTGTGCTCTCTAGAGTAGAGTACTGCTGCACAATGACAGCACCTTTCAAAGCTGGAGAAATTGCTGACCTGGAGAGCGTGCAGAGATCCTTTAATGCTAGAATCCACTCAGTAAAACATCTAAACTATTGGGACCGACTAAAGAGCCTAAAACTGTACTCCCTTGAGCGCAGGCGGGAGAGGTACATAATAATTTACACGTGGAAAAGATTAGAGGGGCTGGTCCCAAACCTGCACACAGAAATAACATCACATGAGACCAGAAGACATGGCAGGATGTGCAGAATACCCCCGTTGAAAAACAGAGGTGCAACTGGTACTCTGAGAGAGAACTCTATCAACATCAGAGGTCCGAGACTGTTCAACACGCTTCCACAACACATACAACCCGTTCTCGCAAATTTAATAAGTCAATATTGACTTATTAAATATGTGCATAGGTGACATACTTAACATAATAGTTTCCCTTGAAAAGCTTCATAGAAAACACCGACCTTACCTAACCTACTTAGTATGTTAAGATAAGCATCTTATTGCTTCGTAATTACAATTATTACCTAACCTATACCTATAATAGGTTAAGTAACAATTGTAATTACGAAGCTATAAGATGCTTATTTTAACATACTAAGTAGGTTAGGTAAGGTCGGTGTTTTCTATGAAGCTTTTCAAGGGAAACTATTATGTTTAGTATGTCACCTATGCACGCAACGAATAAGTCAATATTGACTTATTAAATTTGCGAGAACGGGTTGACACATAAGGGGCATAACTGGCCGACCCCTCACAGTGTTCAAGAGAGAACTGGATAAGCACCTCCAAAGGATACCTGATCAACCAGGCTGTGACTCATACGTCAGGCTGCGAGCAGCCGCGTCCAACAGCCTGGTTGGTCAGTCCGGCAACCAGGAAGCCTGGTCGACGACCGGGCCGCGGGGACGCTAAGCCCCGGAAGCACCTCAAGGTAATCTCAAGGTATGATGAGTCCCCATCCACCCCCCTCCCCCGCCACCTGCAGCCTCCTGGGGCCAGATTCACGAAGCAGTTCCGCAAGCACTTACGAACCTGTCCATCTTTTCCCAATCTTTGACGGCTTTGTTTACAATTATTAAACAGTTAATGAGCTCCGAAGCACCAGGAGGATGTTTATAACAATAAGAACAGTTGATTGGGAAGTTTTCATACTTGTAAACTGTTTAATAAATGTAAATAAAGCCGTCAAAGATTGAGGCAAGATGCACACGTTCGTAAGTACTCGCGTAACTGCTTCGTGAATCTGGCCCCAGGTTTGGCTCCATCACTCTCTCTCTCCGTACCTAATCCCTCGTAATTCTGAGACGAGTCTCGTTGCTAACTTCTGCAACCTTTTGCGCTTCCTGTGGTTTTGTGTGTTAGGGGCTCCACGATGAGGCAGAATACACTTAAAACTGCCTCACATAGGCGGTGTACAGTGATATATAAACTTTTCTCTTTAAATTTCTGAAAGATGTTCTGATTTTTGTAAGCGTCGAGCATGTAGCTGCCGTTACTCTGTAAGCGTCGAGCATGTAGCTGCCGTTACTCTGTAAGCGTCGAGCATGTAGCTGCCGTTACTCTGTAAGCGTCGAGCATGTAGCTGCCGTTACTCTGTAAGCGTCGAGCATGTAGCTGCCGTTACTCTGTAAGCGTCGAGCATGTAGCTGCCGTTACTCTGTAAGCGTCGAGCATGTAGCTGCCGTTACTCTGTAAGCGTCGAGCATGTAGCTGCCGTTACTCTGTAAGTGTCGAGCATGTAGCTGCCGTTACTCTGTAAGCGTCGAGCATGTAGCTGCCGTTACTCTGTAAGTGTCGAGCATGTAGCTGCCGTTACTCTGTAAGCGTCGAGCATGTAGCTGCCGTTACTCTGTAAGTGTCGAGCATGTAGCTGCCGTTACTCTGTAAGCGTCGAGCATGTAGCTGCCGTTACTCTGTAAGCGTCGAGCATGTAGCTGCCGTTACTCTGTAAGCGTCGAGCATGTAGCTGCCGTTACTCTGTTTATATGAGCCTCTGGAGTTCCGTTATGTCCACTCTGGTCTTTTTCTCTAGTCCTTATAGGGAGGAAGTTTTCCCTTCATCCTGTATTGGCCTTTCTGTCTCGCGGTTGATTACCCACTCTAATGGTTATCTTGAGATGATTTCGGGGCTTTAGTGTCCCCGCGGCCCGGTCCTCGACCAGGCCTCCACCCCCAGGAAGCAGCCCGTGACAGCTGACTAACACCCAGGTACCTATTTTACTGCTAGGTAATAGGGGCATAGGGTGAAAGAAACTCTGCCTATTGTTTCTCGCTGGCGCCTGGGATCGAACCCGGGACCACAGGATCACAAGTCCAGCGTGCTGTCCGCTCGGCCGACCGGCTCCCGACCGGCTCCCGACCGGACCGACAATGAGAGAGGCCAAACATGCACAGAGGTGCGGGAAACACTGCATTACACCAACCACACACAAGGTCTTGGGGCCAGATTCATGGGGCCAGATTCATGAAAGCAGTTACGCAAGTACTTACGAACCTGTACATCTTTCCTCAATCTTTGGCGGCTTTGTTTCCAATTATTAAACAGTTAATGAGCTCGGAAGCACCAGGAGGCTGTTTATAACAATAACAACAGTTGATTGGCAAGTTTTCACGCTTGTAAACTGTTTAATAAATGTAACCAAAGCCGTCAAAGATTGAGGAAAAATGTACACGTTCGTAAGTGCTTGCGTAACTGCTTTCGTGAATCTGGCCCAGGCCCCACAGTAGACACTGTGTTGTGTAATACTGTATATACCGACACCTACGTCTCCGGCAGACAGACATTGGGCGGAAGTGGCGTGTGTGGGACGGGGGGAGGGGGGAGTGTATTGTGTATTGGGAGGGGCGGAGACTGGGAAATGCAGCACCTACAGCAACAGCTGTTTTAGTTAGTAGCTTGACACAGTTGGAATACCTTTACCTTTTGCTCCTCCCAGCCTTGTTGACTTGTTTGTGTTGTGGGGGGTGACGAGTTGTGTAGTGGGGGGCGGTAGTGGGTACTTGTTGACACTACCACCAGTGTTGTGGGGGGCGGTAGTGGGTACATGTTGACACTACCACCACCACCAGTGTAGTGGGGGGCGGTAGTGGGTACTTGTTGACACTACCACCACCACCAGTGTTGTGGGGGGTGACGAGTTGTGTAGTGGGGGGCGGTAGTGGGTACTTGTTGACACTACCACCAGTGTTGTGGGGGGCGGTAGTGGGTACATGTTGACACTACCACCACCACCAGTGTAGTGGGGGGCGGTAGTGGGTACTTGTTGACACTACCACCAGTGTTGTGGGGGGCGGTAGTGGGTACTTGTTGACACTACCACCAGTGTTGTGGGGGGCGGTAGTGGGTACATGTTGACACTACCACCACCACCAGTGTTGTGGGGGGCGGTAGTGGGTACTTGTTGACACTACCACTACCACCAGTGTTGTGGGGGGCGGTAGTGGGTACATGTTGACACTACCACTACCACCAGTGTTGTGGGGGGCGGTAGTGGGTACTTGTTGACACTACCACTACCACCAGTGTTGTGGGGGGCGGTAGTGGGTACATGTTGACACTACCACCACCACCAGTGTAGTGGGGGGCGGTAGTGGGTACTTGTTGACACTACCACCAGTGTTGTGGGGGGCGGTAGTGGGTACATGTTGACACTACCACCACCACCAGTGTTGTGGGGGGCGGTAGTGGGTACTTGTTGACACTACCACCAGTGTTGTGGGGGGCGGTAGTGGGTACTTGTTGACACTACCACCAGTGTTGTGGGGGGCGGTAGTGGGTACATGTTGACACTACCACTACCACCAGTGTTGTGGGGGGTGACGAGTTATGTAGTGGGGGGCGGTAGTGGGTACTTGTTGACACTACCACCAGTGTTGTGGGGGGCGGTAGTGGGTACATGTTGACACTACCACTACCACCAGTGTTGTGGGGGGCGGTAGTGGGTACTTGTTGACACTACCACCAGTGTTGTGGGGGGTGACGAGTTGTGTAGTGGGGGGCGGTAGTGGGTACTTGTTGACACTACCACCAGTGTTGTGGGGGGCGGTAGTGGGTACTTGTTGACACTACCACCAGTGTTGTGGGGGGCGGTAGTGGGTACATGTTGACACTACCACTACCACCAGTGTTGTGGGGGGCGGTAGTGGGTACTTGTTGACACTACCACTACCACCAGTGTTGTGGGGGGCGGTAGTGGGTACATGTTGACACTACCACCACCACCAGTGTTGTAGGGGGTGGTAGTGGGTACATGTTGACACTACCACCACCACCAGTGTAGTAGAGGGTGGTAGTGGGTACATGTTGACACCACCACCACCACCAGTGTTGTGGGGGTGGTAGTGGGTACATGTTGACACCACCACCACCACCAGTGTTGTGGGGGGTGGTAGTGGGTACATGTTGACACCACCACCACCACCAGTGTTGTGGGGGGTGGTAGTGGGTACATGTTGACACTACCACCACCACCAGTGTTGTGGGGGGTGGTAGTGGGTACATGTTGACACTACCACCACCACCAGTGTTGTGGGGGGGTGGTAGTGGGTACATGTTGACACCACCACCAGTGTTGTGGGGGGTGGTAGTGGGTACATGTTGACATTACCACCACCACCAGTGTTGTGGGTGGTGGTAGTGGGTACATGTTGACACCACCACCACCACCAGTGTTGTGAGGGGTGGTAGTGGGTACATGTTGACACCACCACCACCACCAGTGTTGTGGGGGGTGGTAGTGGGTACATGTTGACACCACCACCACCAGTGTTGTGGGGGGGTGGTAGTGGGTACATGTTGACACCACCACCACCACCAGTGTTGTGGGGGGTGGTAGTGGGTACATGTTGACACCACCACCACCAGTGTTGTGGGGGGTGGTAGTGGGTACATGTTGACACCACCACCACCACCAGTGTTGTGGGGGGTGGTAGTGGGTACATGTTGACACCACCACCACCACCAGTGTTGTGGGGGGTGGTAGTGGGTACATGTTGACACCACCACCACCAGTGTTGTGGGGGGTGGTAGTGGGTACATGTTGACACCACCACCACCAGTGTTGTGGGGGGTGGTAGTGGGTACATGTTGACACCACCACCACCACCAGTGTTGTGGGGGGTGGTAGTGGGTACATGTTGACACCACCACCACCAGTGTTGTGGGGGGTGGTAGTGGGTACATGTTGACACCACCACCACCAGTGTTGTGGGGGGTGGTAGTGGGTACATGTTGACACCACCACCACCACCAGTGTTGTGGGGGGTGGTAGTGGGTACATGTTGACACCACCACCACCACCAGTGTTGTGGGGGGTGGTAGTGGGTACATGTTGACACCACCACCACCACCAGTGTTGTGGGGGGTGGTAGTGGGTACATGTTGACACCACCACCACCACCACCAGTGTTGTGGGGGGTGGTAGTGGGTACATGTTGACACCACCACCACCACCACCAGTGTTGTGGGGGGTGGTAGTGGGTACATGTTGACACCACCACCACCACCAGTGTTGTGGGGGGTGGTAGTGGGTACATGTTGACACCACCACCACCAGTGTTGTGGGGGGTGGTAGTGGGTACATGTTGACACCACCACCACCACCACCAGTGTTGTGGGGGGTGGTAGTGGGTACTTGTTGACACCACCACCAGTGTTGTGGTGGAGGGGCTGTAGCGATGGTAGTTGACATAAGTGTCAAGTATCATGGGTGGTGGTGGGCGTGGGGTACCATAGACTAATGGTGTAAGATGGTAGCAGATTATGGTAATATATATTGAGAGCATCAACGGTAGTGGTTGTGGTAGTGCAGGTATAGAGCTGCTGGTAGTTGTGGTAGTGCTGGTAAGCCACACAACACGAGACACTCACAGAAACGAGGCATGACTTGTGTTACAACCATTCCTCCCCCCCCCCGTCCCCTGGTTCCTCTTCCCCCGTCCCCAGGTTCCTCTTCCCCCGTCCCCAGGTTCCTCTTCCCCCGTCCCCTGGTTCCTCTTCCCCCGTCGCCTGGTTCCTCTTCCCCCGTCGCCTGGTTCCTCTTCCCCCGTCGCCTGGTTCCTCTTCCCCCGTCGCCTGGTTCCTCTTCCCCCGTCGCCTGGTTCCTCTTCCCCCGTCGCCTGGTTCCTCTTCCCCCGTCGCCTGGTTCCTCTTCCCCCGTCGCCTGGTTCCTCTTCCCCCGTCGCCTGGTTCCTCTTCCCCCGTCGCCTGGTTCCTCTTCCCCCGTCGCCTGGTTCCTCTTCCCCCGTCGCCTGGTTCCTCTTCCCCCGTCGCCTGGTTCCTCTTCCCCCGTCGCCTGGTTCCTCTTCCCCCGTCCCCTGGTTCCTCTTCCCCCGTCGCCTGGTTCCTCTTCCCCCGTCGCCTGGTTCCTCTTCCCCCGTCGCCTGGTTCCTCTTCCCCCGTCGCCTGGTTCCTCTTCCCCCGTCGCCTGGTTCCTCTTCCCCCGTCGCCTGGTTCCTCTTCCCCCCGTCGCCTGGTTCCTCTTCCCCCGTCGCCTGGTTCCTCTTCCCCCCGTCGCCTGGTTCCTCTTCCCCCCGTCGCCTGGTTCCTCTTCCCCCCGTCGCCTGGTTCCTCTTCCCCCCGTCGCCTGGTTCCTCTTCCCCCCGTCGCCTGGTTCTTCTTCCCCCGTCGCCTGGTTCCTCTTCCCCCGTCGCCTGGTTCCTCTTCCCCCCGTCGCCTGGTTCCTCTTCCCCCCGTCGCCTGGTTCCTCTTCCCCCGTCGCCTGGTTCCTCTTCCCCCCGTCGCCTGGTTCCTCTTCCCCCGTCGCCTGGTTCCTCTTCCCCCCGTCGCCTGGTTCCTCTTCCCCCGTCGCCTGGTTCCTCTTCCCCCCGGGTCCGTCTAGTTACCACAAGCTACACAAGCTTCCTGGCAATACGTTAGTAATGAATAAATATGATATGTTAGGTTAGGCTGACCTAACCTAACCTAACCTAACCGACGCTTGGATCGTCGACTTGATTTGGTGTCACCAGCTCTTTTTTTTCGTCTAATTTCTTTATAAAAAGATACTTTTTTTCAGATTAAAATTATGTTTTTTCGTGTTGCACATTCAGCACCAACATTATAATGAGTAAATATATCATATTTATTCATTACTAACGTATTGCCAGGAAGCTTGTGAAGCTTGTGGTAATTAGCCGGACCGCATATTGGTACGTTGGACCAAATAGTTACAATAAATATTATAATTTCAGGAGGATGGGTTGCATAAATTTATGGGTTGGGAAACGCTAAATAAATTATTTATTGGCATAGTGAAGGTGTTGGTGGAGACAAGAAACAAGAAGAGCC